>NC_041234.1:102801218-102804456 GCF_002837175.3 Physeter macrocephalus
GGTACATATATACAATGGAATATTACTCAGCCATAAAAAGGAATGAAATTGGGTCATTTGTTGAGACATGGATGGATCTAGAGACTGTCATACAGAGTGAAGTAAGTCAGAAAGAGAAAAACAAATATCGTATATTAATGCATATATGTGGAACCTAGAAAAATCGTACAGAAGAACTGGTCTGCAGAGCAGAAATTGAGACACAGAAGTAGAGAACAAATGTATGGATACTAAGGGGGGAAAGCAGCGGGGGTGGGGGTGGTGGTGTGATGAATTGGGCAATTGGGATTGACATGTATACAGTGATGTGTATAAAATTGATGACTAATAAGAACCTGCTGTTATTAAAAAAATCAGCAATGAAAAAAAGGGATAATATCATCTTCAAATAAAGACAATTTTACATCTTTTTTCCCCAGTTTGGATGCCTTTTATTTCTTGATCTTGCCTGATTGCTTTAGCTGGGACTTCCAGTACTATGTTGAATAAGAACGATGAGAGTGGGCACCCTGGTGTTGTTTCTGATCTTAGAGGAAAAAATTTCAAACTTTTACCATTGAGTATAATATTAGCTGTGGGTTTGTCATATATGGTTTTTATTGTGTTGAGGTATTTTACTTCTATACCCAATTTGTTGAGTATTTTTATAGTGAAGGGATGTCAAATTTTGTAAAATAATTTTTCTACATCTATTCAGATGATCATATGATTTTTATCTTTCATAAAATTGGCATAAAACTGGAGCAATTGTCAAGCTCATCTCATTTGTTTCCTATCTTTCTGGGATCACTATCCTTTGTTGTATGGTTTCCAGTGACGTGGGAACTATTATTTCATATATTTTGACAGTTTCTTAAGTTTTTCAGGTGGAATGGTAAATTTGGTCTCTGTTATAAGTATTTATTAATTTCACACTATTTAGGGAGTTTCTAGACATCTTTCTATTACTTATGCATAATTTAAATCTGTATGGTCATAGAACATCCTTTATCTGACTCAAATTCCTTAAATTTGTTGACGTTTGTTTTATAACCCAGAAATATGTTAAATCTTGGCAAATGTTGCATGTGCACATGAACACAATGTTTATTCTACTGTTGTTGGGTGATGTATTTTCTATATATCGATTAAGACAAGTTGATTAATAGTATCACTCAAGTAATTTATATACATATTTATTTCTCTGTACTTGATGTATCAAGTACTGTAGAAGGAGTGTTGAAATTTCTAATTACAAATGTGGATTTATTTATTTCTTTGTAAGTTTTATATTTGTTTCCTCTATTTTAAAGCTCTGTTTTAGGTGCATGCACATTTAGAATTGTTGTTTATTTGGTGAATTAGCTCCTTCATAATTATGTAATGGTCCTTTTTATCCATCTAAATATTGCTTGTTTTGAAGTTTACATGTCTGATATTAATATGCCCATCTTTCCTTTCTTTAATTTTTAAGAACAGCTTTATTGAGATGCTTCACATGCCATAAAACAAACTGGTTTAAAGTTGTTTAGTGCATGCATTCAATGGTTTACTATTTTAATAAAGCTGAGACCAACAACACTACCTAATTTTAGAACAGTTACCTCCCCCTAAAAGGAAAGTCATACACATTTTCAGTCATTCCCCACTTCTCCTTAGCCCCCAGCCCTAGGCAATCACTAATCTAAATTCTGTCTTATAAATTTACCTATTGTAGACATTTTCTATAAAGGGAATCTTACCATATGTGGCCTTTTGTCACTAGATTCTTTTACTTCACAAAATGCTTTCAAGGTTGACTAATATCTTTTTTTTTAAACATCTTTACTGGAGTATAATAGCTTTAAAATGGTGTGTTAGTTTCTGCTTCATAACAAAGTGAATCAGCTACACAAATACATATATCCCCATATCTCCTCCCTCTTGCGTCTCCCTCTCACCCTTCCTATCCCACCCCTCCAGGTGGTCACAAAGCACCAAACTGATCTCCCTGTGCTAAAAGGCTGCTTCTCACTAGCTGTCTATTTTACATTTGGTAGCATATATAAGTCCATGACACTCTCTCACTTCGTCCCAGCTTACTCTTCCCCATCCCTGTGTCCACAACTCCATTCTCTATGTCTGCATCTTTATTCCTGTGCTGCCCCTAGGTTCTTCAGAACCATTTCTTTTTTATAGATTCCATATATATGTGTTAACATATGGTATTTATTTTCCTCTTTCTGACTTACTTCACTCTGTTTGACAGTATCTAGGTCCATCCACCTCACTACAAATAACACAATTTCTTTTCTTTTGATGGTTGAGTAATATTTCATTGTATATATGTGCAACATCTTCTTTATGCATTCATCTGTCGATGGACACTTAGGTTGCTTCCATGTCCTGGCTATTGTAAATAGAGCTGCAGTGAACATTGTGGTACATGACTCTTTTTCAATTATGATTTTCTCAGGGTATATACCCAGTAGTGGGAGTGCTGGGTCATGTGGTAGTTCTATTTTTAGTTTTTTAAGGAACCTCCATAGGGGCTGTATCAATTTACATTCCCACCAACAGTGCAAGAGTGATCCCTTTTCTCCACACCTTCTCCAGCATTTATTGTTTGTAGATTTTTTGATGATGGCCATTCTGACTGGTGTGAGGTGATACCTCATTGTAGTTTATATTTGCATTTCTCTAATGATTAGTGATGTTGAGCATCCTTTCATGTGTTTGTTGGCAATCTGTATATCTTCACTGGAGAAATGTCTGTTTAGGTTCTGCTCATGTTTGGATTGGGTTATTTCATTTTTTTGATACTGAGCTGCATGAGCTGCTTGTAAATATTGGAGATTAATCATTTGTCAGTTGCTTCATTTGCAAATATTTTCTCCCATTCTGAGGGTTGTCTTTTGGTCTTGTTTATGGTTTCCTTTGCTGTGCAAAAGCTTTGAAGTTTCATTAGGTTCCATTTGTATATTTTTGTTTTTATGAAATTTTTTATTCTAGTTCTGTGAAAAATGCCATTGGTAATTTGACAGGGATTGCATTGCATCGGTAGATTGCTTTGAGTAGTATAGTCATTTTCACAATATTGATTCTTCCAATCCAAGAACATGGTATATCACTCCATCTGTTTGTATCATCTTTAATTTCTTTCATCAGTGTCTTATAGTTTTCTGCATACAGGTCTTTTGTCTCCTTAGGTAGGTTTGTTCCTATGTATTTTATTCTTCTTGCTGCAATGGTAAATGGGAGTGTTTCCTTAAATTCTCTT
>NC_041234.1:102804654-102805503 GCF_002837175.3 Physeter macrocephalus
ATTCTCTTTCAGATTTTTCATCATTAGTGTATAGGACTGCAAGAGATTTCTGTGCATTAATTTTGTATCCTGGTACTTTACCAAATTCATTGATTAGCTCTAGTAGTTTTCTGGTAACATCTTTAGGATTCTCTATGTATAGTATCATGTCATCTGCAAACAGTGACAGCTTTACTTCTTCTTTTCCGACTTGGATTCATTTTCTTTCTGTTTCTTCTCTGATTGCTGTGGCTAAAACTTCCCAAACTGTGTTGCATAATAGTGGTGAGAGTGGACAACCTTGTCTTTTTCCTGATCTTAGTGGAAATTTTGGTTTTGGTATCAGGGTGATGGAGGCCTCATAAAATGAGTTTGGGAGTGTTCCTCCCTCTGCTATATTTTGAAAGAGTTTGAGAAGGATAGGTATTAGCTCTTCTCTAAATGTTTGATAGAATTCGCCTGTGAAGCCATCTGGTCCTGGGCTTTTGTTTGTTGGAAGAGTTTAAATCACAGTCTCAATTTCATTGCTTGTGATTGGTCTTTTTATATTTTCTATTTCTTCCTGGTTCAGTCTTGGAACGTTGTACACTTCTAAGAATTTGTCCATTTCTTCCAGATTGTCCATTTTCGTGGCATAGAGCTGCTTGTAGTAATCTCTCATGAGCCTTTGTATTTCTGCAGTGTCAGTTGTTACTTCTCCTTTTTTATTTCTTATTCTATTGATTTGAGTCTTCTCCCTTTTTTTCTTGATGAGTCTGGCTAATGGTTTATCAATTTTGTTTATCTTCTCAAAGAACCAGCTTTTAGTTTTATTGATCTTTGCTATCGTTTCCTTCATTTCTTTTTCATTTATTTCTGATCTGATCTTTA
>NC_041234.1:102810261-102899389 GCF_002837175.3 Physeter macrocephalus
CTTTATTATGTTGAGGTAAGTTCCCTCTATGCCTACTGTCTGGAGGGTTTTTATCATAAATTGGTGTTGAATTTTGTTGAAAGCTTTTTCCGCATGTATTGAGGTGATCATATGGTTTTTCTGCTTCAATTTGTTAATATGGTGTATCACATTGATTGACTTGTGTATATTGAAGAATCCTTGCATTCCTGGGATAAACCCCACTTGATCATGGTGTATGATCCTTTTAATGTGCTGTTGGATTCTGTTTGCTAGTATTTTGTTGAGGATTTTTGAATCTATGTACATCAGTGATATTGGCCTGTAGTTTTCTTTCTTTGTGACATTTTTGGTTTTGGTATCAGGGTGATGGAGGCCTCATAAAATGAGTTTGGGAGTGTTCCTCCCTCTGCTATATTTTGAAAGAGTTTGAGAAGGATAGGTATTAGCTCTTCTCTAAATGTTTGATAGAATTCGCCTGTGAAGCCATCTGGTCCTGGGCTTTTGTTTGTTGGAAGAGTTTAAATCACAGTCTCAATTTCATTGCTTGTGATTGGTCTTTTTATATTTTCTATTTCTTCCTGGTTCAGTCTTGGAACGTTGTACACTTCTAAGAATTTGTCCATTTCTTCCAGATTGTCCATTTTCGTGGCATAGAGCTGCTTGTAGTAATCTCTCATGAGCCTTTGTATTTCTGCAGTGTCAGTTGTTACTTCTCCTTTTTTATTTCTTATTCTATTGATTTGAGTCTTCTCCCTTTTTTTCTTGATGAGTCTGGCTAATGGTTTATCAATTTTGGTTACATTCTCAAAGAGCCAGCTTTTAGTTTTATTGATCTTTTCTATCGTTTCCTCCATATCTTTTTCATATTTTTCTGATCTGACCATTATGATTTCTTTCCTTCTGCTAACTTCGGGGTTTTTTTGTTCTTCTTTCTCTAATGCTTTAGGTGTAAGGTTAGGTTGTTTATTTGAGATGCTTCTTGTTTCTTAAGGTAGGCTTGTATAGCTATAAAGTTCCCTCTTAGAACTGCTTTTGCAGCATCCCATAGGTTTTTGGTCGTCGTGTTTTCATTGTCATTTTTTTCTAGGTAATTTCTGATTTCCTCTTTGATTTCCTCAGTGATCTCTTGGTTATTTAGTAGCATAGTGTATAGCCTCCATGTGTTTCCATTTTTTACATTTTTTTCCTGTAATTGATATCTAGTCTCATAGCGTTATGGCTGGAAAAGATACTTGATATGATTTCAATTTTCTTAAATTTACCACGGATTGATTTGTGACCCAGTGTATGATCTCCCCTGGAGAATGTTTCGTGAGCACTTGAGAAGAAAGTGTATTCTGTTGTTTTTGGATGCAATGTCCTATGAATATCAATTAAGTCCATCTTGTTTAATATGTCATTTAAAGCTTGTGTTTCCTTATTTATTTTCATTTTGGATGATCTGTCCATTGGTGAAAGTGCAATGTTAAAGTCCCCTACTATGATTGTGCTCCTGTTGCTTTCCCCTTTTATGGCTGTTAACATTTGCCTTATGTATTGAGGTGCTCCCATGTTTGATGCATAAATATTTACAGTTGTTATATCTTCTTCTTGCATTGATCCCTTCATCATTATATAGTGTCCTTCTTTGTCTCTTGTAATAGTCTTTATTTTAGAGTCTATATTTTCTGATATGAAAATTGCTACCCCAGCTTTCTTTTGATTTCCATTTGCATGGAATATCATTTTCCATCCCCTCACTTTCAGTCTGTATGTGTCCCTAGGTCTGAAGTGGGTCTCTTGTAGACAGCATATATATGGGTCTTGTTTTTGTATCCATTCAGCCAGTCTATGTCTTTTGGTGGGAGCATTTAATCCATTTACATTTAAGGTAATTATTGATATGTATGTTCCTATTCCCATTTTCTTAATTGTTTTGGGTTTGTTATTGTACGTCTTTTCCTTCTCTTGTGTTTCCTCCCTAGAAAAGTTCCTTTAGCATTTGTTGTAAAGCTAGTTTGGTGGTGCTGAATTCTCTTAGCTTTTTCTTGTCTGTAAATGTTTTAATTTCTCTGTCGAATCTGAATGATATCCTTTTTGGGTAGAGTAGTCTTGGTTGTAGGTTTTTCCCTTTCATCACCTTAAATATGTCTTGCCACTCCCTTCTGGCCTGCAGAGTTTGTGCTGAAAGACCAGCTGTTAACCTTATGGAGATTCCCTTGTATGTTATTTTTTTGTTTTTCCCTCGCTGCTTTTAATATTTTTTCTTTGTATTTAATTTTTGATAGTTTGATTAATATGTGTCTTGGCGTGTTTCTCCTTTGATTTATCCTGTATGGGACTCTGCACTTCCTGGACTTGATTGACAGTTTCCTTTCCCATAATCGGGAAGTTTTAAACTGTAATCTCTTCAAATATTTTCTGAGTCCCTTTCTTTTTCTCTTCTTCTTCTGGGATCCCTGTAATTCGAATGTTGGTGCTTTTAATGTTGTCCCAGTCGTCTCTAAGACTGTCCTGAATTCTTTTCATTCTTTTTTCTTTATTCTGCTCTGCAGTAGTTATTTCCACTATTTTATCTTCCAGGTCACTTATCCGTTCTTCTGCCTCAGTTATTCTGCTATTGATTCCTTCTAGAGAATTTTAAATTTCATTTATTGTGTTGTTCGTCATTGTTTGTTTTCTCTTTAGTTCTTCTAGGTCCTTGTAAACGTTTCTTTTATTTTCTCCATTCTGTTTCCAAGATTTTGGATCATCTTTACTATCATTACTCTGAATTCTTTTTCAGGTAAACTGCCTATTTCCTCTTCATTTGTTTGGTCTGGTGGGTTTTTATCTTGCTCCTTCATCTGCTATGTGTTTCTCTGTCTTCTCATTTTGCTTAACTTACTGTGTTTGAGGTCTCCTTTTCGCAGACTGCAGGTTCATAGTTCCCATTGTTTTTGGTGTCTGCCCCCAGTGGCTAATGTTGGTTCAGTAGATTGTGTAGGCTTCCCGGTGGAGGGGACTTGAGCCTGTGTTCTGGTGGATGAGCTGGATCTTGTCTTTCTGGTGGGCAGGACTGCGTCTGGTGGTGTGTTTTGGGGTTTCTGTGATCTCTTTATGATTTTAGGCAACCTCTCTGCTAATGGGTGTGGTTGTGTTCCTTTCTTGCTAGTTGTTTGTCATAGGGTATCCAGCACTGTAGCTTGTTGGTTGTTGAGTGGAGCTATGTCTTAGTATTGAGATGGAGATTGCTGGGAGAGCTTTCACCTTTTGATATTACGTGGAGGTGGGAGGTCTCTGGTGGACCAATTTCCTGAACTTGGCTCTCCCACCGCAGTGGCACAGGTCTGACACCTGGCCAGAGCAGCAAGACCCTGTCAGCCACATGGCTCAGAAGCAAAAGGCCAAAAAATGAAAGAAAGAAAAATAAAATAAAAAGAAATAAAGTTAGTAAAATAGAAACATTTTTTAAATTATTAAAAAATAAAAACTTAAAAAGTAATAAATAAAGAAAAAAGAAAGAAAGTCAAGAGCATCCTGACCAAAAAACAAATTCACCAGTGATAACAAGCAATAAAAACTATGCAAAAGAAAAAAAAAACAGAAACAGACAGACAGATACCTAGGACAAATGGTAAAAGTAAAGCTATATAGACAAAATCACACAAAAAAAGTATACACCTACACACTGAGAAAAAGAGAAAAAGGAAAATAAAATATATATCTATATATAAAAAAAGGAAGAGAACAACCAAATCAATAAACAAATCTATCAATGATAATAAACTCTAAATACTAAACTAAGATAAACATAAAACCAGAAAACAGTCAGTTGCATACAGCAAACCCCAAGTCTACAGTTGCTCCCAAAGTTCACTGTCTCAATTTTGGGGTGATTCGTTGTCTGTTCAGGTATTCCACAGAGGCAGGGTGCATCAAGTTGATTGTGGAGATTGAATCCACTGCTCCTGAGTCTCCATGTAGAGATTTCCCTTTCTCCTCTTTGTTCTCACAGCTCCTGGGATTCAGCTTTGGATTGGCCCCGCCACTGCGTGTAGGTCACCTGAGAGTGTCTCTTCCCACCCAGACAGGATGGAGTTAAAGTAGCAGCTGATTAGGGGGCTCTGGCTCACTCAGGCCAGGGGGAGGGGGGTGTTCGGAATACGGAGCGAGCCTGCAGTGGCAGAGGCCAACATGATGTTGCAACAGCGTGAGGCACGCCATGTGTTCTCCTGGGGAAGTTGTCCCTGGATCACTGGACCCTCGTTGTGGTGGGCTGCACAGGCTCCTGGGAGGGGAGGTGTGGATAATGACCTGTGCTTGAACATAGGCTTCTTGTTGGCTGCAGAAGCCTTAGCATTTCATGCCCATCTCTGGTGTCTGCGCTGATAGCTGCAGCTCGCACCCATCTCTGGAGCTCGGTTAGGCGGTGCTCTGAATCCCCTCTCCTCGCGCACCCCAAGACAATTGTCTCTTGCCTCTTAGGCAGGTCCAGACGTTTTCTTGGACTCCCTCCCGGCTAGCTGTGGTGCACTATCCCCCTTCAGGCTGTGTTCATGCAGCCAACCCCAGTCCTCTCCCTGGGATCTGACCTCCAAAGCCGGAGCCTCAGCTTCCAGCCCCCACCCATCCCGGCTGGGGAGCAGACAAGCCTCTCAGGCTGATGAGTGCTGGTCGGCACCGATCCTCTGTGTGGGAATCTCTCCACTTTGCCCTCTGCACCCCTATTGCTGTGCTCTCCTCTGTGGCTTGGAAGCTTCCCCCCACCCCTTGTGTCTGCCAGTGAAGGAGATTCCTAGTGTGTGGAAACTTTTCCTCCTTCACAGCTCCCTCCCAGAGGTTCAGCTCCCATCCCTATTCTTTTGTCTCTGTTTTTTTCTTTATTCTTTTGCCCTACCCAGGTACATGGGAGTTTCTTGCCTTTTGGGAAGTCTGAGGTCTTCTGCCAGCGTTCAGTAGGTGTTCTATTGGAGTTGTTCCACATGTAGGTGTTTTTCTGATGTATTTGTGGGGAGGAAGGTGATCTCCATGTCTTACTCCCCTGCCATCTTGAAGGTCATCCTAATGTTGTCTTATATGTAACTACTAGATTCATGTTTTACTGGCAAGAAATATTCTATATTATCGACATACCACATTTTATTTATCCCCTCAATAGCTAGCTGATGGGCATTTGTGTTGTTTCCATTTTTGAGTGCTATGAATAATGCAACTGTAAACATTTTTTTACAAGTTTTTGTGTGGACAGGTTTTTTTATTTCTCTTGGGTAGATACTTAAGAGAGCAATTTTGGGGTCAAATAGAAACCCTATGCTTTATATTTTGAAGAAATGTCACACTGTTTTCCAAAGTAGCTGCATCATTTTCCCATCCCATAAGCAATGTATGAGGGTTCCAGTTTCTTTATATCTTTGCCAATGCTTGCTATTTTTGGTCTTTTTATTATAAACATCTTGGTAGGTGTGAAATGACATCTCACTGTGCTTTTGACTTACACTTCCTAATGATTTATGATATTAAGCATCTTTTCGTGTGTTTACTTGTCATTTGTGTATTTTCTTTAAAGAAATGTATATTTAAAGTTTGTTTAATTTATATTATTTTATGTTTTAAATATTGGGATTTAAGTAGTCTTTATAAATACTGGGTATAATTCTCCTATCAAAGTGTAATTTTAAGTATTTTCTCCCATCCTGTGGGCTGGCTTTTCATTTGTTTGATTATATACTTCACAGTACAAAAGTTTTTAATTTTGTTGAAATCTGATTTGTCTGTTTTATGTTTTGTCATTTGTGCTTTAGTTTCATATTAAAGAAACCATCTGCTAACATCAAAATCAGGAAGATTTTCTACTAAGAGTTTTATAGTTTTAACTCTTATGTTTATGTATATGATCCATTTTGAGTTAATGTTTGTGTATGATGTGAAGTAAGGGTCTAATGTGGATATTTGGTTATCTGAACAGCATTTATTGAAGAGAATATTCTATGCCCATTATCTTGTCTTGGTATCCTTGTCAAAATCAATTGACCATGGAGGTAGAGTTTATTTCTGGACTCAATTTTATCCTATTGATCAATATATCTATCTTTATACAAGAACCACACTCTTTTGGGTATTGTAGCTTTATAGTATGCTTTGAAAATGGGAATTGTGAGTTGTCCAACTTAGTTCTACTTTATCAAGATTGTTTTGGTATAAAATGGATAACTAATAAGAACCCGCTGTATAAAAAATAAATTAAATTTTAAAAAGATTGTTTTGGCTTGCATTTCCATTTAAATTTTATGATGAGATGGTAAAATTCTGAAAATAAGACTGTTGGAATTTTGACAGGTATTCTGTTGAATCTGTGTATTGATATTAACATTATGTCTTCCTAGTCATGAATGTGGAACATATTTCCGTTTATTTAGACCTTTAATTTCTTTTGGCAGTATTTTCTAGTTTGCAATGTACAAGTCTTGCACTTCTTTGTTAAAATTTATTCCTATGTATTTTCTTCCTTTTGGAACTATTGTAAATGGAATTGAATTCTTAATTTAATTTTCAGATGGTTCTAGTGTATAGAAATACATGTGATATTTGTGTATTCATCTTTTCTCTTATGAACAGGCTCAACTCATTTATTAGCTTTAATAGATTATTTTTGTGTAGATTACTTAAAACCTTCTATATATAATATAATATTATCTACATATAGAGATAACTTTACTTCTTACTTTCCTATCTGGATACATTTTATTTCATTTTCTTGTCTAATTGCCCTAGCTTGTACCTCCAGTTTGGTGTTGTGTAGATGTGGTGAGGATGAAAATCCTGTCTTGTTCCTGATCCTAGGGTGAAAATTTATAGTCTTTCACCATTAAGTATGGCATTAGCTGGGATTTTTCATAGATGCCCTTTATCAGTTTGAAGAAGTTCCTTTCTCTTTGTAGTTTTTTGAATGTTGTTATCATGAATGAGTGTGGTATTTTGTCACATGCTTTTTGTTCATCTATTGAGATATCTGAGATTTTTCGTCTTTTATTCTGTAAATGTACTATATTACATTGATTAACTTTTGGAAACTGAACCAAACTTGCATTTCTAGGATAAATTCAACTTAGTCATGTTGCATGCTCATTTCTTTATATGTTTCTGGATTCACTCTGCTGGTATTTTGTTGAGAATCTGGTATTAGTGTATATATCATAAATGATATTGGGCTGTAGTCTAATGCTGTGTTTTTACAATTTTAATAATATCAGTGAAATATTGGTCTCAGTATTAATTGAAAAGAAGTGATTATCTTCTATATTTTAGAAGATTTTGAGAAGGATTGGTGCTAATTCTTTAAAAAGATTTTTTTCACTTTAAAGAAATTTTATGGCACTTACCAGTGAAGCCATTCAGTCTTGGGTTTTTATTTATGACAAGTTATTGATGACTAATTCAATCTCCCTACTTCTCTACACATATTTTCTATTTCTTCTTCAGTCATTTTCAATAGTTTGTGTCTTTCTAGGCATTTGTCCATTTTGTCTTATCTAATTTGTTGTTCATACTGTTCCTTTATAATCCTTTTTTATTTCTATAAGGTTGGTAGTAATAGTGCCTCTCTCATTCTTTACTTCAGTAATTTGAGTCTTTTTTCTTGGTCATCCTAGCTAGATGTTTGTTGATTTTGTTGATCTTTACAAAGAACCAACTTTGGGTGGTTTTATTTTTCTCCATTTTTTTCTATTTATGATTAATTTCTGCTCTAATCCTTATTTATCCTTTCCTTCTATTTACTTTGGATTTAATTTACCTTTCTTTTTCCAGTGTCTGAAGGTGGAATGTAAGGCTATTTGAAATTTTTCATCTTTTTTATTGTGCATTGTACAGCTCTCAACTTCCCGCTACTGCTTTCACTGCATTTTTATATGTTTTTGCTTAATTGATAGACTTTATGTGGTTTTCTTTTCAGTTTAAGTTTACAAGAAAAAGTGAGGAAAAGTACGTAGATTCCATATGCTCCTCAATACCCCCAACTTCCCCTATATTTAATATCTTGCATCACTGTGGTACACTTGTTACAAAGGATGAGCCAATATTGATACATTATTATTAAATAAAGTCCATGGTTTACTCTTAGTGTTGACATTATAAGTGTATTCATCATTACAATATCATACAGAGGAATAGTTTTATTGCCCTAAAAATCCTGTTATAACGCTCTGCTTATTCATCCCTTCCTTCCTCCCCCAGAACTCCTGTCAAGCACCGATCTTTTTATTGCCTCCATAGTTTTGCCTTTCAGAATGTCATATACATAGTTGGAATCATACAGTATGTACGTAGCCTTTTAAGATTGGCTTCTTTCACTTAGCAATGTATACTTAAGATTCCCCTATATCAGAGTTTAGGATCTAAGCACAGATGGGACTGTGAAGATTGCTTTGTGCTCTACAGCCTGCTGCTCACTTCAAGAACTATGGAGGATTTCTCTCTGTTTCAGAGCTTGGATGTCAGCTATTTGGTCCTCTGATTAGTTCTCTTAGGTCTCCAATCCTGTCTCCCCTCTGGGTTTCCGTGATTCAGGAGATACCACTTTATACGGATGTCCTACACCTGCCCTCCCCCCGCCTCTCCCCATTTTCAAAGGACTATTTTAGCTGCTATCTTGTATTAGTTGAAGATTTGGATTGTTGCGGAGAGATGTCTTTCAACTACCCTGACCCACTGTTGGCTTCCATCAGCCTCTGACTTAAATTCATAGAAGACCTGCAGTGATTCATAACAGTTTTTCTGTTATGAATGTACAGAAAAACAGTTTTCATGCACAACACAACTTGATGTGGGATATCTCTGTCAGTTTTAGATTTTAGTGTGTTACTCCCATGCATTTAGTGAAGACTTTGTGAAGTAGTTTGTAGGTGGGTAAAAATTAACTAATTGAATGAGATTCCTTCGGAATCTAAAATGTCACACCAGTCAACATGGGACATTTAATGTTTCTTTAAGAAGTTTGGCTGGTTTCTCCTTACCACTATCCATGGCATTCTTCTAGGGATAAAATGACCATGAGTCTCTCAGGAATGGCTTATCATTTTCTGGAAAAATAGTTCTTTTTCTTCTAATCCTTTGCAACCTCAAATCTCCGGTGGGATTAGAAAAACACTATACTTTTGTATGTTATCCAGCTTGTTCTCATTTGTAGAGTGAGGGTGATGGTCTTTTGTGATTTTCTTTATTCTTTTTTTAAACATCTTTATTGGAGTATAATTGCTTTACAATGGTGTGTTAGTTTCTGCTTTATAACAAATTGAATCAGCTATACATATACATATATCCCCATTCTACATTCTAAATGTTTAAATGTTTTTAAAAATAGTTTTCTGTAGGTAAATGGTTGTTTTGCTGAGGATAGTGTCCACTGTGTTCCTTAAGCTACCATTCTGGAAGTCTCTACAAAGGTGATTTTTTTTCCATATGGATATTCACTTGACTCATAACTATTTATTAAACATACCATCTTTTCTTCAAAGTACTGCAGTTTCTTCTTGTCATAAATCAGATCATCATATACATATGTGTCTGATCCTGGACTTTAGATTTTGTTCCAATAATTAGTTTGTTTAAACTTCTGCCAATACTACAGCCCCTGGATTACTGTCTTTTTATAATAAGTATTCTTATCTGGTAGTTATTTCCTCCTCTTTCCTCATCTTCTACAAAATCTCAATTATTTTTGGCCCTTTGCATTTCCTTATGAATTTCAGGATTGCCTAGTATATTTTCCAAAAACATACTGGGATTTTTATTGGGATTGTGTTGAATGTATATATTATTATAATTAAGGGAGAATTTATATCCTAACAATAGTCTTCTGATCCATAATATATCCATTTACTTATGCCTTTAAATGTTTTCTCAAAATGTGATTTTAATATTCAGTATAAAAGTCTTTCACATTTTCATATCTGTATCTAGGCATTTGATTTCTTATACAATTGTAAGCAAAGTCTGCATCAGTCAAGGTTTCATCAGAGGAATGGAACCAGTTTAAATGTGTTTAATCTGCCCAGTAGATTTCAGACTTGCCCCCATTTCACATAAGCTATTCTCTCTCTCTCTCTCTCTCTCTCTCTCTGCTCTTATGGCCTTTCAACAAACTCAATCAGGACCACCCATATTTAGGATAATCTCTTTTTGCTTCGAGCCAACTAAATATCATATCTACAAAATACATTCACAGCAACATAGAGATTAATATTTGAATAATTGGAGACTAGAACCTAGCTAAGTGGACACAGAACTGTATCACAATGTCATTAAATTTCCTTTTCAATTTTTTAATATTATATTTATTGATAATATATATTTATATTTTTTACAATATAATATACTTATATATAATATATTTATATACTTATTTTATATTACATTTGTATATTTATATTATAATGGAGACTTTATTTTAATGGTGGGGACATTATAAACAAGCAAGCAAATCAGATAGTAATAAATACCAAGAAGAAAATTAAAGCAGGACGTGGGTATACACATCTGTCAAACGAACTTGAGGTGGGGGAAGTAAATTTAGAAGAAAAATTGTGGTGGGTGGCATGAAAATAGGATGAAATGGATGGCCAAGGTGCACCCCTCCCAGGTAGCAGCTGTGTGAGATGGCGCCTGTGTGACGTGAACAAATGGCACAGAAAGATTGCTGGGAAGGAGTATCCATGTTGTTCAAGGTGATAAAATTTCCTTTTTAATTTAAATGTTTGTTGCTGAAATAAATAAAATTGATTTTTGCATCCTGACTTGCTAAATTCACTTAACTCTAAGAGTGTGTTCATAAATTCCTTGGTTTCATTAAGTATCCAATCTCGTGTGTAAATAGTGAAAATTTTATTTCAACCTTTCTCATCCTTATGCCTTTAATTTCTTTTTCTTGTTTTATTGTACTAGTTTGGACCTGCAGTACAAACTTGATTAAAGGTGATAATAGAAGTCATCCTTGGTGTTTTTTTTTTAATAGTGATGGTAAAATGTTTCATTTTTGCCATTGAATGTAATGTTTGCTGAAGTCTTTTTGGAATGTTTTTCCTTAGAATGAGCAAGTTGCCTTTCATTCCTATTTTGCTATAAACGTTTACCATGAGCATGTTTTAAATTTTGTCAAATACCATTTCTGCCTCTATTAATATGGTCCTGATTTTTCTCGTTTTAACTTTGGTAATGTGATGAACTACACTGAATGATTTTTGAATGATAAACCACCCTTGGATACCCAGAATGAATATCACCTGATTGTGACATATTCTATTGTTTTATTTATTGCTAGATTTGAATGTTAAATGTTTAGTAAGGGTTGTTTTTTTTTTAACATCTATATTCATGAGAGAGATTTGTCTGTAATTTTTCTTTCTTTCAATGTCCTGATCAGATTTTGGAATCAAAGTTTTGTTGGTTTCTTTAAAAATATTTGAGAGGTCTTTCTTCTTATTCAGTTATGTGTATGAATTTTGCAAAATTAATGCTATTTCTTTCTTAAATGCTGGGCCTGGGGTTTTGTTATGGGAAAGTTTTAAGTAATAGAGTAAATTTCTTTACAGATATTGGATTATTCAGATTGCCTGTGCATTAGTTTTTCAGCTTCGGTAAATCATATTTTCAAGCAATTTGCTTTTTTTTCTCTAAATTTTAAATTTAATTGCATACATTTGTTCACAATAACCTCATTAGTTTTAAATATCTTTAGGATCTCTTGCAATATGCCTTTTTTCCGATGTTAGTAATTTCTGTTTTCTCTTTTTCTTGACCAGTCTTACTAGACATTTTATCAATTTTATTCAGCTTTTCAAAGAACACAGTTTTGCCTCTTTCATTTTTCTCTATTTTATATTTTTAAAATTAAATTGATTTATAACCAGATATTTGTTATTTTCTTCCTTATAATAGTCTAAGGTTAAACTTTACCATTATTTTTCTAACTTCTTGTAATGTAAACTTAAAAAATGATTTTCAGTGTTTCCTCGATTGTAATATGAGAATATATATATACACACACATACACGTATTCTACTAATGTCTGTTAAAGCTGCTTACCACACATTTTGACATATTCATTGTATTTATTCTATTTCACTTTGAAATATTTTCTACTTTTACTTGTGATTTTATCTTTGATCCATTGATTATTTAATAATGTAAAATATATTTTATTTATTGTTTTATTGTTGGTTTCTAGGCTACTTCCACTGAAGTCAAGAAGATGTTTTGAATGATTTCAGCCTTTATAAGCGTGTTGAGGCTTTCTGTGTTGTGAAACATATGATCAATTTTGTTAAATGCTCCCTATACCCATGAAAAGAAAATGAATCCTGCCATTTTTGGTTAGAGTGGTTCTATGCATGACAAAGAGGTCATGTTTCATCATTTTCATCGTACTTTCTTTGTCTTTATTCATTTGTATGTGTGTGTTAGTGTTTTATCCATTTTTTTAAATGTAGTGTTTTTGACAAGGGTGCTTGTCCACCCTACTAGGAAGCAGAAGTCCTTCCATTCCTCGTAATCAAATACCACATACACATTGTCAACTCTTAAATATATTTCCAGCTAGACCTTTCATCTGGATCCAGGCTCATCTATCTAAATGTGTAACGAGTATCTTCACATCTCTCTGATACTTCACATTCATGTTAAAACTGAAATCATCATCTTCCACCCCAAACTTCCCTCTGTCAACCTTCCCATCTTACTGAAAGAAGTACTATCAACTAAGTTGTTCGTGTAGAAAAGAATAAGAACATTAAGTTTAGACTCCATTCTTGATGTCCATAGCACATGCAGAAAGTCAGTAAGTTCTACCTTTTTGACATCTCTTTGATCTATCTCCTCTCCATCCCCACAGATACTGCTCCATTATCTCCTATTTGAACTCTTTCAGAAGCTTTTAATTGCTTTCTTGCCCTCAGGGCCCTCAGGAAGAGCCTTGTTCTGTCTGATTTGCCCTCCATATAATTGCCAGGGTTATCGTTATAAATCATAAATCTGACTTAATACTTCTTTGCTTAAAATCCTTAAATTGCTTCTTATTACCTGCAAGACATATTCTAAACATCTATGTCTTTGTGATAATGTTCTTTTTTTCTGGAATGTCATTCTTGTGTTCCATCTCACTATTTTGTCCACTTGGAAAACATCTTTTCTATTTTGCAAGAATGAGTTTGTGTCAAGTTCTTTGCCCATCCTCAACTAGAATGGCATAGTTCCACCATTGTTCCCTTACTAAGTCCATTATGGCCTTTTATCACAAAACATCTAAATCTTTATTTCATTTAATTTTACATGTCTGTGACACCCATCTACTCCAAAACTCTGAACAATTCAATAGAAAGAACTTTGACTGATTCATCTTTGTGTAATTCAGTATTGAACTTGGCAGTTACTGGACACACAGTAAATATTGGTTGATTGAGTAAATAGAAATTTTTTGAAAACTACATACAATTTGCTGTATTTTCACCCATTTAATGTGAAACGTTTTATAAATGTTAATTTTAATCCATTAACCTGGTTATCTCCTATATTTGATCAGAAACAACGTTATTCTGTGAATAGCTCTGTTTTGTCTGTGAAGGCCTAACTGCTGTAGGCCATGTCTGGTATTTCAGTTAATCAATTAAGCTACCATAGAAATAAGTAAGAGGATAAATGACTTAGACAGAATCTTTAATGTGACATCTCTCATGAGAACTGGTTCATATTACCATGTAGCAGAGCAGAGAGAGTAATAACAGCCATGTAGGGTGATCCTGAAAATAACTGCCTTTAGAATTCCCAAAGGTTAAACTCATTGTCTTCCCACAACCCTCCCCCCTTTCCACTCTCTGTCACAGTAATTGACATCGTCACCCATATGGTTCCAAATCAAACTCCTTAGGGTCATTTTTGCACTTTCTCCTTTTCTTCACCCTACATTCTTCAATCCATTACTAAGTTCTATTGATCTTACCTCTAAAATAGTTCCCAAATCTGTCCATTTCCCTTTTCATCACCACCACCCTCATCCAAGACACCACCATCTTATAGCATATGTAATTCCTTACCATAATATTTATTGTGTATTTCATTCTTGCTTCTCTGTCACCAATAGACGGTGAGCTTCCTGAGAACAACGTATATTTCTGATACTCTATCCCTCCAGGAACATTGTCATCAAATATGAAAGTGGGTGCTCATAGTTAATGTATTACTTTTCCCTAAGTGTTCTATTTGCATTTTAACAATAGCCTTCCAGGAATGATGCTTTAGAACAATGTTTCCCAAATGATGGTCTGTAAAACACTAGTCAGGTATTCTGGGTTAAATAACTGGGGAAACAGCAAACTTTATCTCCTTCTTGGATATATTATCCATTTACTATATTAAAGGTTTTGAAACTTACTGCAATAAAGCATACAGATTAATTGTATATAGCCCAGTATTTTCCACACTTACGAGACAAGAGAATCTCTTTTTCATGGCATATCTGTTAACGTTTTGCTGAATGGTGTATTTTGGACACAGTCTATAAAATGACTCATAAATGATCAACCTTGGACTCCAACTGTCCAATGTAGGCCAGTTAGAAATGGCAAGAGTGGCTTGCCTTAGCCCTGAAATGCTCTTGAAAGGCTGAGGGTGTCTCCCAAATGACCTCAACAACCTCTTAACAGCTTGGTATGCCTATGCCATCCAAAGACCATCTCCTTAGTCTAACTTTTGGTCTTTCCAGTGTTGTTTCATCCCAGAATATCTGAGTACCCTTGCAGACTTTGCATAACAATGTATCTGTTGGGAATAGCAGGTGATCCATCTTGTTTCTTCTTCCCATAAAAATGTCCTTTTAAAATTATCAGTTCCATTGTAGCTCATTAGCTCTGTTTGATTATTTTTCCCTGGGTAGAATGAGAAACTTTTTGAGTTTCACTACTCAACTGCATTTCTTCAAATTTGGCATAAATAATCCTCAGGGAAAAGCATTCCCGACCATCGTAAGTTGACTGTGGTTCTCTTGTGTGTGCGTGTGTGTGTGTGTGTGTGTGTGTGTGTGTGTGTGTGTGTGTGTGAAAGAGAGAGAGGGAGAGAGGATTGGAGATATTGATTTTTATATACAGCTTCTTTAGAGTCTGTGAAAATAACAACAGTTCAATAGCTTGGGAGCTTCCCTGGTCCATGGAAAACCCTTGGAGACTTTGTCACTCAAGTCACCCTACCACTGACCAAAGGCCATGCATATCTTGCTTCACTGTTTTCCAGTCCTCAGTCTTATTATTGCTACATCCCCTAAGAAGACCACTGGTATTACATTTGTCTTCACAGTGTAATCTCCTGTCAGAGAGTTATCACCTTTGTGTTAGCCTCTCCTCCCAAGAAAAGGGTGTCCTTCTCTTTTATAAGACAAATTCCTACCCTGAAAATCTCTTCTCTCCAAGATCCTGCAGGATCTTGCTCCTATATTTTCCACTTACTCATGTATTCATTCACAAATACTTATTAAACTATTCCTATGCTCCAGGCACTGTCAAAGGTACTGGGGTGTACAACTGAGAATGAAATAGTATTGATAACTGTCCCTGCTCTCCTGGAGTTCACCCATTTCAGTTCTTGAATGTCTTCCTCTGCACTGTCTCCTTCCTTCCCTCAGCCCTCAGAAATAGCCATGAGTGTCACATACAGAGAAAAACGGTTGTCTTTTCAATGGCCATCTGATTCCTGTCATATACTGACCCTACTCCTTTTCCCACAGTTTGCAAAATGACCTTTCTAAAGCATAGATATGATTTCCCATTACCTAAAGCTGAAGCTCCAATTTCTTAGTAAAGCTTACAAGACTTTTCACAATATGGCCCCAGTCTGGTGTCTTGATCTAAATTCTTCCAACTCCCCATTACAAACCCTGTGCTCAAAGCTGGGACTAGAGTGAGGTGCCTAAGGTATGAACCTAAGAGTGAGTGCTTCCTTAAATTTTTTGTGCCCTAGGTGTTTCATTCAGTTTACCTGAGTCCCAGCCCTGCTTATATTGGGGCCACACTTGATGGGCTCTGAGTCCCCAGACACATGATGTGCATTTACATCTCTGTGCCTTTGCAATGTTTCCCTTGTTTTCACCATCCCTTCCTCTCTCATAATTAAAGGCAATTAAAAAGTCTTTAGTTATGCTTATTTGAGTCACACCTAACTAGAATATAAGCCCCAAGAGAGCAGTGGTTGTGTCTGTGTTGCTCACTGTTGTATCTCCAGCAGTTAGGAAAAGGAAGGGTAAAATGAATCCAGTTCAAAAACCACTTCATCCATGGAATCTTCCATGACACTTCTGTCCCTCTGCAAATTCAAATGCTCCTCTTCTGTGCTCACAGAAGGCTCCAAGGATATAACTCAGTTATAGCTTTATCACATTGTAAGATATTTTCACTATCTCCTTTTGACTATATGATATATATGATACAGTATTATTAGCTATAGTCACTATGTTGTTAATATTATAACTGGGAGTCTGTACCCTTTGAGCAATATCTCCTTGTTTCCCCTACTCCCAACCCCTGGTAACCACCACTCTACTCTCAATTTCTCTGAGTTTTTCCTTTTTAGGTTCCACATATAAGGAACCCTCATTCATTAATTATGAGAATGAACAATGATACAGCGTCTTTTGAAAACATCTGGCAATTTCTTACAAAACTAAACAAAATCTCACCATATGACCCATACCTAGGAGCATGAGCTCCTAGGTATTTACTCAACTTATTTGAAAAGCTATGTTCACACAAAACCCTGCAGGAGTGGTAATCCATATTATGATCCCATATAATTCACCCTGCAAAAATCATATGGATATTGGCAGATGAGGATGAACTAACATAAACTTAACACAAAATAGCCCCTAGTAGTGCTTCTATACTAGATATGGTGTTCTTACTGTAATGGATCATTAATATATCCTCTGGTATTTGGTATGTGACTTTGATATAGCTAAAGGATTTGTTTGAATATTCATCAGAAAGAAGGATTAGAAGTTATTCACATTCACCTGGATAGACAATGGCCTATATTAATGGTCTTCATGCAGGTCTATTTTAACTCTCATGCTCTTTGTCAGAATATTCCCCAAAGAATTTGATAGTCTGGAAATTCTGTAAGATCTCAAGCTAGTCCACTATATTGATAATATCGATTTACTTGGCTCTGATAAAGAGGAAGTAACAAATATTTTGGATTCATAAACTCCAGAGGGTGGTAGATAAATCTCATAAGGACACAGGGACTTGTCATTTTGGTGAATTTTTAAAGGATCAAGTAATCTGGGCCATGCAGGCATGCCTCTTCCTTGAAAAGGACATGTTATTGTATCTTGCATCTCTTACTACTGAGAAGGTACCACAGTGCTTGGTAGGTCTTTTTGGATTTTGGAGACTACATATACTGTAATTGGGAATACTGGCCTGGCCCATCTATGAGATGACTTTGACATGTTAAGCGGGACTAAAAGCAAGAAAAGGCATTGAGGAAGGTCTGGCTATAGTACAAGTGGCACTGTCTCTTGGGATAAGCCCTCTGGCAGATTCCATGGTGCTAGAGATATTTATGGTAGATGAAGATGCCATATAGAGTCTCTGGTGAACCTGAACAGTAAAGGTGAAGCACAAACCCCTAGGGTTCTGAAGTAAGTCCACACTGTCTACCACAGAGAAATATATACCATTTAGAAAGAAACTGCATATTTGCTATTTGGTTCTGGTAGAGAATGAATGAGTGTCTGTCCATGGGACATTAATCGACTATGCAACCAGAACTTCCCTCGTGAACCGGGTTCTGTCAGACCTACCAGGTCATAAGATTGGGCCATCACAGCAGCAATCCATGGTATGATAGAAGTAGTGTATTTGGAATTAGATCTCAGTATGTCCAGAGGGAATGAGTAAGTTACTTGAACCAGTGCCCCAGTCCCTGTTGTTGCAATAAGGCCTCTCTTTCAGCTCACATCTGTGGCCTCATAAGGCCTTCTCTATGACTGGTTGACAGAGGAGGAAAAAGCCTGAGTCTGGTTCCTGTGTTGATGTGAACAAATAATGAATGACAGCTGCACTACAGGCCCAGTCTGAAGCAACTCTGAAATACAGTAGTAAGGAAAAATGCTTCAAGTTGCAGAGCTGATCAATCATCCACTTTGGGTGGAGACATAAATAAGCATATATATGGACTTCTGGGCAGTGGTGAATAGTTTGACTGGTTGGTCAGGTTGTTGGGAGAAGCAAGATTGGAAGGTCAAGGCAAAAGGAGAGGCATGTGGATGGACCTAAAGGCGTGCACACAGTGTGAGGATCTTTATGTCTCACAGTAAGGCTCATGAGAGAACATCCACTGAAAAAGAAGCATTAAACAAGTCAACAGAATGACTTGCTCAATAGATGTCAGCCAGCCTCTGTTTTTGGAATACCAGCACTTGCACAATGCACCTATGAATGGAGTAATCATGATATCAGAGATAGAAACTACATATTGAACCAACAACATGGGCTCTCTCTTACCACGACTTATTAGCTACTACCACTTGATATCTTGAGTATCTTTCTGATCTTTCAGTACCAGAGGCCAATGCTAAAACCTCAATATGGTACTTTCCCTTGAAGAGACATACCAGACATTTGGTGACAAGTTGATTACATCCTGCCCTGTAGATTTACTTTTATCCTGAGTAAGGACTTACCTTTCTTGCCTGCAGTGCATCAGACAACTCTACTGTTTGAGCTCTCAAAGAAAGTCTGATTTATCAACATGAGGTCCTACATATTATTACTTTGCATTAACAAATTCACTTCACGGCAAAGGTGGAATGACAATGGGTGTGTCACTATGCAATCCACTGGTTCTATCATATGTCACATTACCCAGAAGCTGCCAGCCTAAAAGAGTACTAGCATAGTCTCTTGAAGGCTCAGATGAGGCAACATCTTAGATATGATGCCTATGATTTGGAGATTCTGTCCTTTAATGAAGCAGTCTAGGTCTTGAACAAATCGTCATTATATGGTGCTCCATCTCCAACAGGTAGACTACATAGATATGGGGGAAATGGGTGAAAGAAGGAGTGGCCCCACTCACCATCATTTCCAATGACCTACTTTTAAACTTTAAGTTCTGTGGTTCTAGGTGGCCTGGTTTCTAGAAGGTGGATACGTCTACCAGGGGACACCGTAAGATTCCTAATAAACTTAAAGCTATGGCTGCCACCTGGTGATTTGGGGTTTCTCATGTCAATAGAACAGCAGGTAAAGAAAGGGATTAACATACTGGAAAAGCTAACTTGACCATCATGAGTAGGTAGAGTTGTTATCCCTATATCCATTTGTTAACTGTGAATGGACAATGGACCTGGAAAGAAGGGGCTGGAGACCAGGGAAGACAGTCATGTTTCTTCCATGTCCAGCCTCCCAGAGATCTTGAGCTCCTCAGGACTGATTCTACCTCCACAGCAATGAGCTTAGAATATGGCAGGAAACGAGGTCATCCTCAAGATGGCCTCCAGAAACTATCTCCAGAAAGCACCACCGTGAAACATTCCTAACCATTACAAGGCCTGCAGAGTGCCTTCACTATCAGGGAAGGAAATGTGTTCATTAACTATGGGCCAAGAGGGAATATGGCAATTGGGCTCTGAATGTCATGAAATAGTGCTATAGGTAGAAGTAGAGAGCTTGCCCCAAAGCCAAACTGAAGAAATTGTTCAGTGCTGACTGAAATGGCCACTTCTGGGGCTTATGAGAATTTGACTTCATCAGCCAGCAGAGGAATCAGCTTGATACATCAGAGATTTTTCAAGGCTCTATTGGGAAACTGGATTCTTTTTTTGTTTAACATCTTTATTGGAGTATAATTGCTTTACAATGGTGTGTTAGTTTTTCTTTATAACAAAGTGAATCGGCTATACATATACATATATCCCCATATCTCCTCCCTCTTGTGTCTCCCTCCCACCCTACCTATCCCACCCGGACTTGAGGACACGGTGAGGGGGAAGGGTAAGCTGGGACGAAGTGAGAGAGTGGCATGGACTTATATACACTACCAAATGTAAAATAGATAGCTAGTGGGAGGCAGCCACATAGCACAGGGAGATCAGCTCGGTGCTTTGGGAAACTGGATTCTTATTTTGGAATTTTCCTTTTTCTGTATCCTATTACTTGACACCAAGTATTCCTCACGTTGTTCCATATTTGTCCAACGTTCCTTATATGCTGAGTGCCTACAGTGTGCCAGGCCCTGTGTGGTTCAAGTAGTGGTGAGATTGGGGGAGTGAGATTGGGGGGCCAGGATAAGATACAAGGTTGTGTTAGCCATGGCACCTTTCCTTGAGGAGCTTGAGATCCAGCAAGGCAGACAGAACTTTGATCAAAAACAGTGTAAAATTGCGAGAGCAGAAGTCCAAGCACAGCACCGTGGGACTCCAAAGGAATAAGAAGCTGTTTAGCTGCCTGGAGATCATGGAAGTCTTCACAAAGGAGAGGATACTTGAGCAGAGGCTTGATTAATAAATAGAAGCTTAAGGTTGAGAAGAGGAGAAAGGTCATTCTTGGCAGAGAGAACTGAGTGTGCAAAGATACCAAAATAAGAAATATGGCTGTATTTTGTGGAATGGTAAGTGACCCTTTGTGGGAATCTGATCCATTACAAAGCTGTGCAGCCTGTTCTCTGCCTAAGAGTGCCTGGCCCAAGAGGTCACATAGGTGCCGATCCTCAGCTTACATTCTGCTTGTCAACTCAGACATTCTGGAAAGAAGCGGCTTCTTCCTAGAGAAAGGGGTTTTATTCGATAAGTTTTTATTATCAGTGGACCCAGTCCCTCCATTATTTTCCTCCGTCTTAAAGCTTCATCTCAGAGTACAATGGTGAATGACCCCCCGCAAGATATTCTCAGACTCAAATCAGATGTCAGTGGCAGGATTTTCTTGTGAATCCTTGCCAAGACCTAGGGTTGATTGCCCTTGCTTTTTTCTTGAAACCCTGACACATTCTGGGGAAGGACAATCTGGAGATGTTCTCTTTGGGAGGCCCCTTGTGGCTTTGGAGAGCAGGGTGCCCAGGAAGTGCAGAGTGACTCAAGGGAGCCAAGGAAAGGGCAGGGAGAGAGGCAGCTGGTAGCCAACACACGTAAAAAATAGTGCCACCCCCCCCCATGGTCCAGAAATACATTTCATACTCAATTAGACTCAACCAGTTACACCTGTTTCCTCCTACCCCCAAGTACACACACACACACACACACACACACACACACACACACACACACACACACCCTTTAAGGGAAAAAAAAGGAAAAGGAGGCAAAACTAGAAGCTGATGACTTATCTCACAATATCTAGAGCAGTGGCATTGGGGCCGGCGCCGGGGTCGCGGTCAGGGCCGGGGGCCGAGGTCGCGGAGCTCGTGGAGGCAAGGCCGAGGACAAGGAGTGTCTCCCCGTCACCAAGCTGGGCCGCCTGGTCAAGGACATGAAGATCAAGTCCCTGGAGGAGATCTATCTCTTTCCTCTGCCCATCAAGGAGTCTGAGATCATTGACTTCTTCATGGGGGCATCCCTCAAGGATGAAGTTTTGAAGATCATGCCTGTGCAAAAGCAGACCCGTGCTGGCCAGCGGACCAGGTTCAAGGCATTTGTCGCCATCAGGGATTACAACGGACACGTTGGTTTGGGTGTGAAGTGCTCTAAGGAGGTAGCCACTGCCATCCGTGGGGCCATCATTTGGCCGAGCTCTCCATCGCCCCCGTGCGACGAGGCTACTGGGGGAACAAGATCAGCAAGCCCCATACCGTCCGTCCCTTGCAAGGTGAATGGCGGCTGTGGCTCTGTGCTGGTGCCCATCATCCCTGCCCCCAGGGGCACTGGCTTCGTGCCCAAGAAGCTACTGATGATGGCTGGAATTGACTGCTGCTACACGTCTGCCGGGGGCTGCACTGCCACGCTGGGTAACTTCGCCGAGGCCAATTTTGATGCCATTTCCAAGACCTACAGTTATATCACTCCTGATCTCTGGCAAGAGACTGTGTTCACCAAGTCTCTGTATCAGGAATTCACTGACCATCTTGTAAAGACCCACACCAGAGTTCCGTGCAGAGGACTCAGGCTCCAGCTGTAGCCACCACATAGTTTTCTATAAGAAAAATAAAGTGAATGAAACTAGTTTAAAAAAACAAAACAAAACAACAACAACAAAAAACCTTCCTTCTTTCCGTCACCCACTCTACCACTTTCCTTGGACTGTTACCAAGTTTGCTCTGGCAGTACTGGGGCTGGCTGCCAGCCTCTCATGCCTACTGGAGCCACTGCCCCCCTCTGCCCCAGAGGTCACAACTTGTTATTGGTCTCTCACCACCAGTGCCCTCGACTTGGAGGCCAGATGACTTTGTGTCTCCTTACTTCTTTGTAAAGAGTCCCCTGTACTCTATATCCCAACTTCTGTGACCGTGATCATTTCAGTTATCAACATGAAATCTGTTTCCTCGTCTCTAAAACAGTAATAATGTAATAATAATAATATCTATCTCAGAGGGTTGTTTGTGAGAATTAATTGAGATTTTTCTGGGTAAAACACCCAACACAGTGCCTAGCGCATAGTAAAAGCTCACTAAATCTTATTGACTAGCATCTATTTCACACAGATGCACTTCAGTCACACAGGAAGTGACTGAGTAGGAACTTGAACTAAATTTTTATGACTTGGTCCAATGTATAAGTTCATGGATATTTCCACTTATCCTAGAAGGGAACTTTGAGTTTCTTTTCAACTTACTTTCTGAGTATTTACTATGTGTAAGGTGCTTGGGCTTGGCACTGGAGATACCGAGATGAATAAGACATTATTCCTATCATTGAGTTCATTGTCTCATAGGGGGAGAATGGTGGCTAAGTGAACAATTACAGTACGAGGAGTTAATGTTTTTATCAGTTGATGCAAAACTTTGTGGAAGCACAATTGAGAGACAATTGGTGTAAAGTGAGGATAAAGGGAAAAATTCCAGCATGAGATGTCTCCCCAGGTGTGTCTTCTCAGATGAGTGAGAGTGGTCTTATGAAGGGGAGAGGTATGAGTGTGTAGCTGGTGGTGGTTGTGAACAGGATCCAAGTCCAGGCTAAGGGACTGGAGCAAGTAGGATCCTAGTGGGGGAGAGTATTTAAGGACTGAAGCATGAGGAATGAGGCCGGACATGAAGTTAGAGAGTTAGGTAGAGGCCAGGTCATGAGAATTCTTAGACACCAGGTTATGGAACTTTTTCCTGAGAGTACTGGGGAGAAATAATTGGTTGTAAATAGGAGAATGACATAAATATTATATTTAGATATGACATTTAAAAAGACTCAGGTGAGTAAACCAGATAAGAGATTATTGTAGTAGTACAGGTTAGAGATGATGTTGGCTTACATTAAGGTAGTAGTAGTAGAAACAGAAAGTATATATCTGATAGGAGATATTTTTAGAAGATAGAATGGACAGGACAGGACTTACTGATGGATTGGATATAAGGGGTGAGGAAAAGAGATAAATCCAGGGTTATAATAAGGATTTTGGCTTAAGCAATTGGGTAAATGTGGTGGCATTCAGTAAGATTGGGAACATAGAATTTTTCCCCTATCCTCTCCTTTTGCACATGAGGAAACAGAGTCCTTCAGAGGGGAAGTCGTGTGAAGTTGTACAAAACGTTAGGGACAAATGGCAGAACCTGGACTCATTTTTTATTTAGTTTTTGCTCAGTACTTTTTCTACTGCACCGAAAAGTTCCTGTGCTCAGCAGTCTTTGTACATTGGTAAGAGATAAATGAATCAAATTAGCATCAAAAGCCCAATATCAAAGCAGGGAGGGTAAATGGTTGGGTCATAAATCTACAGTTTTGTTAACATGACACATTAAAGAGAATTTATTCACTAGGCATTGATTTTTTTTCTTTTAGCATTGGACTTGAAATGAATGATTTCATATAAAGCAAAACACACTACCCTTGGTACTTAATGAGAGAAGAATCACAGCCTAGTCGGGAAGAGATGTGGCTCCTGACCATGAAGAAAGAAAGGCCTGGGTGATGAGGGAGAGAGAGTTTTTATTCTCTAAGGAGTTTCAGTCATCAGGAACCTCTAAGTCTGGTAAAGGAAATATTCATTCATCCAATATATGTCTATTGGGGACTTATATTCTAGGAACTACTCTAGGCACAGTGGAATATAGGTCCCCAATAAAAATATATTGGATGAATAAATATTTAATTGGGGAAATAGGCAACAAAGAATACATTTAATATGTAAGTAAAATGTATAGTATGTTTTACTATATATTAATAAGTGCTAAGGAAAAATATAAAATAGGTGTTATGAACAGAACTGTGTCCAAATTCATATATTGAAATCCTAACCCCCAGTGCCTCAGAATGTGACTGTATTTGTAGATAAGAGCCTCAAAGAGTTTTAAATTAAACTGAGGTCTTTAGGGTGGGCCCTAATCCAATGTGACTGATGTCCTTATAAGAAGAGGAAATTTGGACACAGACATGTACAAAGGGAAGACCGTGTAAAAAACACAGAGAGAAGACAGCCGTATATAAGCCAAGGAGAGAGGCTTCAGAAGAAATAAACCCTGCTTACTTGCAGACTTGTAGGCTCCACAAGTGTGAGAAAATAAGTTTCTGTTCTTTAACCCACCCAGTCTGTGATACTTTGTTATGGTACCTCTAGCAGACTGCAGGGATATATACATACAGCAGGGGAAGGGGATAGGGAGTGCTGGGGTGGGACTAGGTTTGCAATTTAACCTAGAGAAGTAGGTGACATTTGAACAAAAAATCTAGAGGAAGTGAAGGAGCATCACACAGAGATATCTGGGGAAGAATGTTCCAGGCAGAGGAGACAGCAAGTGTAAAGACCTTGAAGTGGGGGTGTGCCTAGTGAGTTTGAGGAACAGCAATAGAAGCCAGGATGGCTAAAGTAGAGTGAGTAAAGTCAGAGAGTTAGTAGGTGGTGGATCAGATCATGTAGGGCCTTTTAGGTTATTGTATGGAATTTTATTCTGAGTGAAAATCAGACCTTGCCACTGTGGAAGACAGTTTGTTGGTTTCTTAACAAGTTAAAGATAGAATTACCATATGACCCAGCACTTTTATGTACATACCCAAAAGAATTGAAAACAGAGATGCAAATAGATACTTGTATATGAATATTCATAGCAGGCTTATTCATAATAGCCATAAAAGGAAACAACCCAATGTCCAACAACAGATGACTGGATAAACAAAATATGGTATAGCCATACAGTGGAATATTGCTCAGCCATAGAGAGGAATGAGGTATGGGTACATGCTACAACATGGATGAACCTTGAAAACATCATGATATGTGAAAGAAGTCATACACAAAAGGCCACATATTGTATGGTTCCATTTATATGAAATGTTTAAAATAGGCAAATCCATAGCGACAGAAGGCAGATTAGTGGTTGCCAGGGGCTGGTTAGAGGGCAGAATGGGGATTGACTATTTAATGGATGTGGGGTTTCCTGTAGGGGTGATAAAATTCTACAACTAGATAGTGGTAATGATTGCACAACGCTGTGAATGCACTAAAAATCATTAATGGTAAGTTTTATGCTATGTGTTTTTCACCACAATAAAAAATACTTAAATCCAAAGAAGTATTTTGAATAAAGTGGCATGATCTGACTTATATTTTTAAAAAATCATTCTGGCCTCTCTGTTGAGAAGGAAAGTATAAGCGGGTGGCAAGAATAGAAACAGGGAGATCAATTAGAGGCTCTTTAGTAATCAAATCAGGAGATTAGACAGGTGGATAGGAGTCTGGAGCTTAGGGGAGAGGTCTTGGGAAGGAGATACTAATTTGGAAGTCTTCAGCATATAGATGATATTTAAAGCCATGAGACAGGTTGGGATCACCAAGAGATGGTTCTCCCATTTCATATAGACTTTAGTCCCTTACATGGTGGAACTTCAATTCCAATAGAGGAGACACAGTTTCTTTACAGTAAGAGGACTTCAACTTTTAACAGGAGCTGATCTTCACCCTGGGGAAGCTTGTCTGCTGGGAGAAACTGTTGTTACCCTGATGTATCCCCAGTGTGATGGAGAAGCAATGGTCTCCTTACTCTAAAGATCTCCCAATATGACTAGGGAGACATTGTCCACTCACTCTAAGTAGCCCCCAGCCTAAGAAAAAGGCATTGTTCCACACCTGGGAGTTTCCCCCAGTCTAATGGGGAAGGCATGGACCCCACTGTGGACTCCCTAGTCCTTATGCCTGTAGCTCGGAGGAAGGGGCAGAGAAAGCACTAGCATTGCTCAGGCAGCAGCAACAACTCACAGAACTAAAGTTAACAATGAAGAGATCTATGCATGTTACAGCCCAAAGCTGTATACCAGTTAATGTCCATGTCTGGGAAGAGCAATTAGAGTTCATTAATTGAGCTGCTGGTAACACTGCCATTCTCAAGGCTAATTATCTTTAATTGGAGTTGTCTACTTTGATAATAAGCATTCAGCCTCCTTCCATTCAGTTTAACAATGTTCCAGGCACTATCCTAGACACTTCAGGGAATACACTTTAAGGGGCTCAATGTTTTGTCACGGGACCATCCTGGTACATAGATAACTCCAACCTAAGGCAGAAACTGATGGGTGTGGTAGACAGTCATATACTAGGGTTAGATCAGTACAAAGATACTTAAGGGGAAGATTAATTCTGCTTGAGGAGGGGAGCATTTGATGGAGCTTTACAGAGGAAGTAACGTTTGAACTGGAACTTAGGAGAATGAGTAAAATTTCCACAGGCATTCCAGGCAGATACAACAGCATAAGCAAGTGATTGGGGGTTGAAGAATGCAGAGTATATACAGTTACTAATAAAACTATTTATTTATTTATCTCATGTATTCATTAATGTAGCAAATATTCACCGAGTACTTGTTATGTTCCAGGAACCCTCCTCAGTGCTTTGGATACTGCAGTGAGCAAAATAAATCCCCTGTCCTCCTGGAGCTTTCATTCTAGATGGCTGGGATGGATCATAAACAAATAAACAAATAAGTGTGTAATTTTTTATGTAATAATAAGTGTTTCGAAGAAAAAAGCAGAATAAAGGGGTAGAGAGTGATGGGGGAGAAGTTGTGCTATTTTATACAGGGTGGTCAGGGAAGTCATGTCTGCTAAGATGTCATTTGAATAGAGACCTAGATGACATGAAGGAATGAATTAAATATATATCTAGTGTAAGAACATTTCCAATGCAGAAAATAGCGAGAATCTGTGGCAAGAGTATGCCTGCTGTATCCTGGGATCAGCAAGACCTGAGCAACAGGAAGAACAAAGTTATCATTTACCTAGAAGAGGAAGCCGAAGCTAAGGAATAGGCTTGGGACTTATGGAAGATCTGGAGTTTGGTTTAGGGCATTTTAAGTGTAAGATGTTTATTAGCCATCCAAGTGTAGGTGTCCAACAGGAAGTTGGATATATTAATCTGTAGTTTAGGGGATACGTGCTTCTGAAGCTAAAAATTGGGAAGTTGTGGGCACATAGATGATATTAAACATGATGTGACGGGATGATGTCACAAGGGAGGAACTGTAGATGGAGACATGATCTATGGACTGAGCTCTGAGTTGCTCCAATGTTAAGCATTTGGGTTGATGAGGAAGAATCAATGAAAGAGACTTGAAAGAAATGGTGAGTGGTGGTTTTTGTAAAAGTGAAGGCAAGAAGTAATGAAGCTTTGAATTACAGTTCTGGCAGCAGGGATGTAGAAATAGGTCAGAGTTTAGCAAAGCATCATAGGAGTCAAATCATCAGTATTGGGCATGGGTGTGAGGGTGGACACAGAGAGAGAAGGGCACAGAAAGCCTCCTGGGCATGATTCTGGCTCAGACAACTTGGTAGATTGTGGTGTCCTTAACTAATACAGGGGCTCTTGTCAGGGAAGGGGAGAACTGGTTTGAGCAGACGGAAGTAGAAGGAAGAGTCAGGGAAATGTTAAGTTCAATTTGAGACATTTGAGTTTGAAATTCTTGTAAGGCATTCAAGAAGAAATGTCAGATTGACAGTTGGAAATGCCAAGACCTAGAACCATATAAACGCTGACATTGTTTCTTCAGCCACTAATCACTCTGTGTCTATCACTCAGTCTCATAATGTGGTGTCCACTGATGGATGAGGGTTAGAGGGAAAAGATATTTAGCAAGGAGGAGATTCAAATTTCTGAATCTACTCTGTCAGTTAGTAACTCTGGGACCTTGGGCTAGTTATATCCTCTCTCTAAGCCTAGGTTTCCTCATTCGTAAATGGGAGACAATGTTAATACTTCATTGGTTTTCTTTTTGAGGATTAACTGAGTAATTGCATAGAAAAAAATCTTGAGAGAATTAAGTGCTTACAGAATTTTGATTGAGTGAGGCTACGAATGGATTAGTTTGAGCACCTCCCAGGAGTACAAGGGAACTCCAGATGGGGAGCTACAAACCAGGCAGGGCATGTCTGGGACGTGAATGAGGAGTAGGAATAAAAAGGACCTTTCTGGAACTTCCTGGAAGCTCCCTAGAGATCCTAGAAATTTAGGTGGTAACCTTCAAGAAGGGCTGCCGGGAGGTCCCATCTCACTTGCATGCCTAGTCTGTCTTGCACATAGAGAGCATGAAACCAGCTGGGACCCCTCTCTTGCGGTATAGGGAATAAGTCCTCTGTGCCAGTTTCCCCAGAAAGGGAGCTGTCTCTGGGGACTAGATGGAGATTAGATGGGGAATAAGGGACCAGGAACTCAGGGTTTGTGGGCAGAGCAACACTGAAGTGGGTTAGTGGTGACTGGGCAGGGGCAGATAGAGATAAAGAGGGAAAAGGTCAAAAGTTTTATAAAATCACAGCAATAATACATGAAATCAAGAGAAAGAGAAAGACAAACAGACAGCCAGACTGACTGACACAGACTGGAAATGGAATGAGAAGGTAAGTTCCACTACAGTAGTGCCTGTCAAAACCTAGCAGAGGGCCTGACACTCAGTAGGTGGGTAGGTAGTGAGTATTTGTTGAATGAATAAATGCATGAATGAGTCAGGGAGCAAGCTGAGAGGAGAGAAGGACAGAGATAGAGAATTGTATGAGTGGTGGGAGAGTGATTTTGTAACTGAAATCAATTCAACAAGCATTTATTGATCTCCTATCGCCTGCCAAGTACTGAGAAAATTAGAGTCTGGAGGCGTTGCGCTGAGTCACGAATAGCTCTGAGGTCTAGTAGGCTGGCAGCTGTGTTAGAGAGCAGCATTGGAAAGTGGTCACTGTTATCAATTGTCGACATTCTGGATATTCCCCAGAATATCCTTCCTCTGCCTACTTCTGGTGTGCTTAGTGTCCCTGCCCTTCTATAGGTCAAACTTTAGGAAACCCAATGAGCATGTTTTTAATATGTTATTACCATACAAAACTGGGAGGAAACCTCAATTGGAATGTCAGGCCCTAGAACCCTGGAACAAAGGTATCACCATTCCTATTTTAGAGATGAAAAAACTGAGGCTCATAAGTTGAATGGCTTGCTCAAGATCACACGGTAGCAAAGCCAGGGTTCAAACAGAGTTCTCTTTGCTGTTCAGTGCTCTGTCCTCTCTCTCCCGGCTGCCTTCATGAATTCTGCATACACGTAACCCCCATACCACCTTCCAAAGACTGGATAAATGAAAATGCAGACATCTAAAGGCAGCACATGTTGAACAGAGGCATATGCCACACGGAAGAGTCTTGACTTTACATCAGGGACCCACATAAGAAGACCCTCAGTGCAATTCAATTATTATCTCATTATTAACTCATTCACTGAATCCCGCATATATTCAACTATGGTTCAAACATAGGTTGATCTCATACTATGTGCCCAAAAGAGTTGTGAGTGTAAATAGAAGCAAGTCCGAAATGATGAGTACCTGGAGAACATTTCACTCCACTGGGTGATGAGGAAACCAAGGATAACAATGATAATAGCTAACATTTAATGAGTACTTACACTGTTCCAACTACTTCCCATGGTTTAACTTCTTTTATCCCCAAAATAACCCTATGAGGTGTAGGTACCACTATTTCCCTCATTTTATGACTAATAAATGGAGGCCCAGAGAGATCACACAACTTGCTTAAGGTCACACAGCTGTGTGGTAGAACTGGGATTTGAATCCAGAAAATCTGACTCCCGAGTCCCCAGTGACAGTTCCTGGCTGGAATAAGTGCTGAATTCGCCATCCTCTTCTTTCACTCATTCTCACATTCCTTCCCCTCCTGTCAAAGAGAATCCCACTCCCCTTCCTGTATCATTCTCTTTATCATCCCCATGATTTTGTTTCTTCTGTTACCTTTGCCAGGGATGCTCTCCTCATTGCTTTATCTTGCCCCGTAGAAACTCTCCTTATACAGAAAATGGCAGTTCAGATGTTGCCAACTCCATCATGAAGCTTAACATGAACCCCCCTAAGAAATGTGAAGTGAGCTCTTCCTCATTCTCTTCAGGATGCCATGATTTTGATTTAGATCTTTTGTAGCACTTACTATGTCCTGCTTATATTTTTGTTCTTATATCGTTGTTACTGTAATTTATCTTTACCCCTCATTGCAGTTTCATTAAGAGCTAGGACCAAGTCTGGAACCCTCAAAATGTTTGGCATGGTGCTTAGGGGTTGTAGGTGTCTGTTTGCATAGAAGTAAGTTATCCGATGCTTGGTTCCCCAGACATACGTGAGCCTCATGCAGTAAGTCTCAGTTCATGAATATAAGTTACTTCTACCTACCTACCTTATAAAGGCATTCTTCACATCCTTGCTTCAGGCTACAGATAATGGTGTGGAACATGGTTGTGATGATGCAATAAAAGATAGTGATGAACTTGTTTTCATCTTGGAATGCCGGTGAATGAGATTTTAGGTACATAGAAGTGACTGTACCAGAGAAGATGGCCACCAGAGCCAAATGGGACCTATAGCTGGGAATGACTTTGGGATGGAAAGGTGCATAGTGGAGGGCAAGTCAGGAGTGTCCATAGGAGATGAGGATGAACCGAAAGGGCCAAATCAGGCTCAGGTACTGCCTCCCAGCAGCAGCAGTTCACTGAGGCTAGTAGTGTAAGAGAATTTCAGATTTATCACACTCTGGATCTTACAGGTAAAGGAGGCAAAGTAGAGTCGTGACATAGTGGACATGAGGATTCCACTGAAAGTGTTTACTCTTATCCAGCAGCTGGCCACCAGACCCATGGAGACCCTCTCTAAATAAGTGGGTAACACAGAACGTTACAGATAGCCCAGATTTAGGCCATGGCCGCCAAGTAGAAGCAGGGAGGAGGTAGTTTGTTATCTGGAGAAAGTAGTGGGCCAGGAAGAGAGTCAGGGTAGAAGTCAGGCCATTGGCCAGTATGTGTGGGCTGCTGCTATTGCAGTAGCAGATGTCCAGGAAGGAGAGATTGCTGAGGAAAAGATACATAATACGGCGTGGCACAGTTGGTTAAGCCAGATGAGGAGGCTGAGGAGGACATTGCCAACCAGAGAGATAAGATAGACTGACAGTATGATGCTGAAGAAGAGTACTTGTACTTGTGGATAATTGGATAGGGCCGGGAACAGTCATCACTGTAGAATTTTCTGTCCATTGTCTCCCCCAATGTTGGCTTTAGGGGGGAAATGATTATAGAATCATTTGGGTGCTGTCTGGACTGATGATCCCTTAGACCCTGGCCATTTTACCGAGTCCATGAAAATGGTCACAGATTGAGTATCCTGAACACAAACGAAGTCCCTAACTGAGAGAGTTGTATCCAGTTAGGATTTGAAATACTTTTGCTCACATATTGCCAAGGTTTCTTCTCTAACCTTGTCCTCCCCTTGCAGATTTGGATACTATTGAAGGAATTCTGAGGGGGTGTGTTTCCTTCTACAGCTTCTTTCTCCCAGGCCATCAAAGTGTGCAAGAAGGGAGCAGTTTCTTGGTGAAATGAATGCATGAATGAATTAATGCAGAGACCTCTGAATTTTTTTAGGCCTTGTCTGGAGTCAGATGAATTTTGAGTACAGTCCATTATTATGAAAATTGTATTCGCCTTCCAAAGCCCACCTATCTTCATGTTGTTATTTTTTGTTTGACTGGTAATTTCTACCATCTTTTAGGAAACTTAAGATTTCTAAGGAAACCACTGTGGAGATGGGGAAAATGAAAAGAGGAGGATGAAAAGATCAACAAACCAAACTGACCAGCTCAATCAATTTGATTCAGATAGTTGCATCAAGTAATTGACATTTACATTTGATTATTTAGGGTTGTATGGCCATGGAGACAGAACATTTTATTTTCAGCTATTCATTGTTGTTGTGTAACACATAGTCAAGGAATCAAAAGGGAATGTTTCAAATTAAGTCATACTTAAGGCTAAGTTTGTAGTCACCCAAGTAACTACTTGATTCAATGATAAAAATGTCATTGAACAAGTTGCAGTGGTGGAGTATGGGCAGAACTGAAGACCTTGGCTTTCAACTTGTCCTTGAGTGGTGTGGCTGGAATAATTACAATTGACTTGTATCCTGCTTGAAGCCAGCAGGATAGGTGAAAAACGATTTATAAAACAAATGCATACCAAGTCTTTCTATTTTTTTCATTTTGAATCATTGTTCTTCTTTTATTTTATTTTTTAAATTTATTTTCATTTATTGAAGTACAGTTGACTTACAATATTATATTTGTTTCAGGTTTACAACATAGTGATTTGATATTTTTATAGATTACACACCATACAAAGTTATTATAAAATATTGATTATATTTCCTGTGCCGCACATTGCATTCCTGTGACTTATTTATTTTATAACTGGTAGTTTCTACCACTTAATCCCCTTCATCTGTTTCACCCCTCCCTGCAATCCTCTTCCCTCTGGTAACCATTAGTTTGTTCTCTGTATCTGTAAGTCTGTTTCTGCTTTGTTATATTTGCTTATTTGTTCTGTTTTTTTTTTTAATTTCGCATATAAGTGAAAACAGAGTATTTGTCTTCATCTGACATACTTCACTAAGGAGGGTATTTCACATAAATACAAGATTTCATTCTTTTTATGACTGGGTAGATTTCCATTATATATAGGTACCACATCTTTTTTACTCATTCATCTGTTGGATATTTAGGTTGTTTCTATGTCTTGGCTATTGTGAATAGTGTTGCTATGAATATTGGGGTGCATGCATTTTTTTGAATTGTAGTTTTGTCCAAACATATGCCCAGGAGTGGGATTGCTAAACCATATGGCAACTCTATTTTTAGTTTTTTTTTTCTGCCACGCTGCTCAGCGGGATCTTAGTTCCCCGACCAGGGATCCAACTCGGGTCCCCTGCAGTGGAAGCACAGAGTCCTAACCACTGGACCATCAGGGAACTCCCTATTTTTAGTGTTTTGGAGGAACTTCCACACTCTTTTCCATAGTGACTGTACTAATTTACATTCCCACCAACAGTGTTCTAGAGTTTCCTTTTCTCCACATCCTTGCCACTACTTCTTATTTCTTGTCTTTTTAACCATAGCCATTCTGATAGGTGTGAGGTAATATCTCACTGTGGTTTTGATTTGCATTTACCTATTAGTGATGTTGAGCATCTTATGTTGTATGTCTTCTTTGGAAAAATGCCTATTCAGGTTCTCTGTCCATTTTTAATAGGATTTTTTTTGATATTGAGTTATATAAGTTCTTTGTATATTTGGGGTATTAACCCCTTATCGAACATATAATTTGCAAATATCTTCTCTCATTCAGTAGGTTGCATTTTTATTTTGTTGATGGTTTCCTTCAGTGTGCAAAAGCTTTTTAGTTTAGGTCCCATTTGTTTATTTTTGCTTTTGTTGCCCCTTGCCTGAGAAGACACATCCAAAAGAAAATTGCCAAGACTGATGTCAGGGAAGTACTGCCTATGTTTTCTTCCAGAAGTTTTATGGTTTCAGGTCTTACATTTGTCTTTAATCCATTTTGAATATATTTTTCTATATGATGTGAGAAAATGTTCTAGTTTCATTATTGTACATGTAGTTATCCAGTTTTCCTAACACCATGTATTGAAGACACTTTGCCCCATTGTATATTCTTGCTTCCTTTGTCATAGATTAAGTGACCATATGTGCATGGGTTTACTTCTGGGCTCTCTACTCTGTACCATTGATCTATGTGTCTGTTTTTGTGCCAGTACCATACAGTCTTTTTTTTTTAACATCTTTATTGGAGTATAATTGCTTTACAGTGGTGTGTTTGTTTCTGCTTTATAACAAAGTGAACAGCTATACATATATCCCCATATCTCCTCCCTCTTGCATCTCCCTCCCACCCTCCCTATCCCACCCCTCTAGGTGGTCACAAAGCACCGAGCTGATCTCCCTGTCCCTTCCCGCTCCCCATGTCCTCAAGTCCATTCTCTACGTCTGCGTCTGTACTTTATAAGTCCTGTGTAAGAAATCTTTGCCTAACCCAGGTCAATTTGAATTTCTCTAGAAGTGTTTTGGTTTTACATTTAGAATAATGATCCATTTGGAGTTAATTTTAAAATATGGGTTAAAGTTCATTTTTATGCTTATGGTGATCCGATTGTTCCAGCATTATTTGTTGAAAATACTATCATTTCTCCATTGAATACCTTGTCACCTTTGTTGAAAATCAATTGATCATAAGTATTTTGGGTCTTTTTCTATACTCTTTTCTATTTTGTTCCATTGATCTATATGTTTACCTTTTTGCCAATACCACACTTTCTTGATTACTGTGGCTTCACAGTAAGTTTTGAAAGCAAGTAGTGTATATGGTTATACTTAAAAAAGGGGCCCTTGTCTTTTATGAAATATTATAAAATATATGATGGCTGTGATCTGCTTCAAGATAGCTGGTGAGACAATTGGATAGAGATGTAGAGGAAACAAAACAGCTGAGTTGGTCATTGTTGAAGCTAGGTGATGTGTAGATGGAGGCACATTCTCTCCACTTTGGTATGTGATTAAATTTTCCATTAAAAAAAAAGAAAGCAAGTAGTGTAAGTCTTTCAATGCTGTTCTTTTTCGAAATAGTTTTGGCTATTATAGTCAATTTGGCCCAACATAAAATAGGACTGTTAAGGATTAAAACTCATTATACAAGAGACCTATTTAGAGAAAGGGTGATTATTCCCACTGCTTTTCCATTTAGCAGCCAAATTTGGCGTGTTCTTAATTTGGAAAGAGTGAGCGGTACTTCTTGATGGATTACCTCAACCTTAAATACAGGGGCCACCCATTAAGGCCCTTGTATTACTTTCATATTGCTGCTGTAACAAATTACCACAAACTTAGTGGCTTAAAACAACACGGCTTTGGAAATAGGATGGCCAACAGGCACATGAAAAGATGCTCAACGTCGCTAATCATCAGAAAAATACAAATCAAAACCACAATGCGATATCACCTTATATCTGTCAGAATGGCTATCATCAAAAAGTGTACAAAGAACAAACGTTGGCAAGGATGTGGAGAAAAGGGAACCCTAGTACACTGTTGGTAGGAATGTAAATTGGTGCAGCCATTATGGATAACATTATGGGGGTTCCTCAAAAAACTAAAAATAGAACTACCATATGATCCAGCAATTCCACTCCTGGTTGTATACCTGAAGAAAATTAAAACACTAATTAAAAAAATACATGCTCCTCAAGTCCATTCTCTACATCTGCGTCTTTACTCCAACAAAGATGTTAAAAAAAATACATACACCTCAATATTCATAGCAGCATTATTTACAAAAGCCAAGATATGAAAGCAACCTAAGTGTCCACCAACAGAAGAATTGATAAAGAAGATGTGGTAAGTATATATATATATGTGTGTGTGTGTATATACACACATACACACACACACACATACATACTGGACTATTACTCAGCCATAGAAACGAATGAAATTCTGCCATTTGCAACAACATGGTTGATAGCCCTAGAGGGTATTATGCTTAGTGCAATATGTCATACAGAGAGAGACAAATACTCTATGTTATCATTAACATGTGGAATCTAAAAAAATAAAACAAATATAACAAAACAGAAACAGGCTCACAGATATAGAGAACAAATTAGTGGTTGCCAACAGGGAGAGGGAAGGGAGAGGGAAAGATAAGCCTAGACAATTAAGAGGTAAAAACTACTATATATAAAGTAAATAAACAACAAGGATATATTGTACAATATGGGGAAATATAGCCACTATTTCACAACTATAAATGGAGTATAACCTTTAAAACTTGTGAATCACTATGTTGTACACTTGAAACTTGTATTGTACAACTGTACTTCAATTAAAAATTGTTTAATAAATAACTTTTAAAAATGGACAAAGGACCTGAATAGACATTTTTTCAAAGAAGACAAACAAATGACCTACAGGTACATGAAAAGTTGCTCAACATCGCTAATTAATCATCAGGGAAAATGCAAATCAAAACCACCATGAAATATCACTTCATACATTTTAGTATGGCGAACTTCAAAAAGACAGGAGATAAGTGTTGGTAAGGGTGTGGAGAAAAGGGGATGCTTTTACACTGTTGATGGGAATGTGAATTGGTACAATCATTACGGAAAAAAGTGCTGAGATTTCTCAAAAAATTAAAAATAGAACAATCATATGATCCAGCAATCCCACTTCCAGGTATACATCCACAGGAAACATAATCAATATCATGAAGAGATATCTGCACTGTCATGTTTGTTGTGGCATTATTCACGATAGCCAAGATATGGAAACAACCTAAGTATCCACTGATGGATAAATGAATAAAGAAAATGTGATATACATACACACACACACACGCACGCACACACACACTAGAATATCATTTAGCCATAAAAAAGAGAAATTGTGCCATTTGCAACAACATGGATAAACCTAAAGAACATTATGCTAAGTGAAATAAACCAGAAAGACAAATATTGCATGATCTCACTTATATGTGGAATCTAAAACGTATAACTTATAGAACCAGAGAGTAGGATGGTGGCTGTCAGGCACCAGGAGGTGGGGGAAATGGGGAGATGTTAGTCAAAGGTTACAAACTTTCAGTTATATGATTAATAAGTTCTGGGGAACTAATGTACAGCATAGTTATGAACATTGTATTGTAAATTTGTAACTTGCCAAGAGAGTGACCTTAGATGTTCTGACCACAAAACAAAAACAAAAACAAAAAAATATAACAACAGAAAAAACTGTGAGGTGATGGATGTGTTAACTAACTTGATTGTGGTAATAATTTCACAATGTATGTTTATATTAAATCATAACATTGTACGTCTTTTAAAAAATCATGTTTTTAATCTAAATGCATACAATTTTTATTTGTCAATCATACTTCAATAAACCTGTGGGGAAATGATTAATTTATGCCTACATTATTTGATGATTATAAAACATTATACACTTGCTTTGTAATCATCATTATCACTCTCCTCTATCCTTGTTGCCTTCCTCTGATCTCTCTAGTGTAGAATGTTCAGCTAAATATAACATTTGTTAGTTCAATAGGCATTTATGAGCCAAACACTGCACTAGGCTCTGGGAAAACGAGGACTAACAAGATGGTCTCTGCCTCCAAGGTAATCAGAATATTATAACGCAGTAGACTAAAGTCAGAATAGAGGCACCTGCAGAGAAGAGGAATATAGGACTAAGGTTTCCAACTCAGACAGAAGTGGAGGAAGTGACAGCTGGGCTGAGTCTTAGAGGATGCATAAAAGTTATCCAAACAGAGAAAGGTAGGGGACATTTGAGGCAAGGATGAAAACTTGCAAAGTCATGAAGTTTAGTTGGGATAAATGTAAGCTATTTTGAATTCAAAAAGCCACTGTTGCATCAAAGGACACAATCAACAGAGTGAAATGTAACCCACGGAATGGAAGAAAATATTTGCAAGTTGTGTATCTGATAAGGGGTCACTATCTAGAATATATAAACAATTCTTACAGCTAACAACTCTACTAAAAATGGGCAAAGGACTTGAATAGACATTTCTCCAAAGAAGATATACAAATAGCCAATAAGCACCTAAAAGGATGTGTGACATCACTAATCATCAAGAAAAAGTAAATCAAAACCACAGTGAGATATTACCTCATACCTGTCAGGATGGCTACCGTAAAAAAAAAATCAGAAAATAACAAGCATTGGTGAGGATGTGGAGAAATTAGAACCCTTGTGCACTGTTGGAGAGAATGTAAAATGGTGCAGCTGCTGCGGAAAACAGTATGGAGGTCCTTCAAAAAATTAAAAAGAGAATTATCATATAATCCAGCAATCCCACTTCTGGGTAGATACCCAAAAGTATTCAAATCAGTATCTCAAAGAGATACACCCACGTTTGTACACCCATGCTCATAGCAGCATTATGCACAATATCCTAAAGGTAGAAGCAACTCAAATGTCCATCAACAAATGAATAGATAAACAAAATATGGTATATACACACAATGGAATATTATTCAGCCTTGAAAAAGAAGGAAATCCTACATTTCCCATGCTATAACATGAATGAAACTTGAGGAAATTATGCTAAGTGAAATAAGCTAGTCATAAAAAGACAAAAATTGTACGATTTCACTTATGTGAGGTACCCAGAGTAGTCAAATTCATAGAGATAGACAATGGAATGATGGTTGCCAGGGGTTGGGGGAAGAAGGGAATGAGGAGTGGTTGTTTAATGGGTATATAGTTTCAGTTTTTCAAGACGAAAAGAGTTCTGGAGTTGGTTGCACAATAATGTGAATGTACTTCACACTAGTGAACTGTACACTTAAAAATTATTAAAATGATAAATCTAAAAAAAATAAAGCAAATTAGTGAATTTAACAAAGCAGAAACAGAGTCCTAGATATAGGGAAAAAACTAGTGGTTACCAGTGGGGAAGGGGAAGGGGAGAGGAGCAAGATAAGGGTATGGGATTAAGAGATACAAACTATTATGTATAAAATAAATAAGCAAAAATGTTATATTGTACAGCACAGGGAATAGAGTCATTATCTTATAATAACTTTAAATGGAGTATAATCTATAAAAATATTGAATCACTGTGTTGCACACCTGAAACGAATATAATATTGTAAATCAACTATATGTCAATTAAATACAAGTAAACAAACAAACAAGTAAAACAACCCAACTTTTTTATGTTATAGCTCTGTAGGTCAGAAATTTGACTCAGGTCTCTCTGGGCTGAAATGAAGGTGTTGGCAGGCTTATTTTACTTTCTGGAGGCTCAAGGGGGTGGAATTTGTTATTTTTGGTTTTTTGTTTTGTCCACACCGCACAGCATGCGGGATTTTAGTTCCCTGACCACTGATCGAACCCGTGCCCCCTGCAGTGGAAGCATGGAGTCTTAACCACTGGACCACGAGCGAAGTCCCTGGAATTTGTTTTCATGCCTTTTTCAGCTTTTAGAGGCTGCCCACATTACTTGGATTATTAGTCCTTTCCATCTTCAAAGATAACAATGGCCAGTTGAGTCTTTCTCCTGTTGAATCATTCTGACACTGACTCTTCTGCTTCCTTCTTCTATTTTTAAGGATCCTTGTGTTTCCATTTGGGCCTACTGGCTAATACAGAATAATCTCCCTATTTTAAGGTCACCTGATTAGGAACTTAAACTCCATCTGAAACTTCAGTTCTCCTTTGCCATATAACATAATGTATTCACAGGTTCTGAGGTTTAGGACATGGACATCTTTTGAGGGCCATTATTCTGCCTGCAATCACGATGCATTTTCCTTTGTATATAGTGCTGGATTTAATTTACTGATATTTTGTTAAGACTTTCTGTATCTATGTACCTGAGGGATATTTGTACTTTTCTTTACTTGTGATGCCTTTGTTCAGCTTTGATATCAGAGTAATGGTGGTGTAATAATACATGTTAGACAGTGTTTCTTATACTTGTATTTTCTGGAAGAGTTTGTTTATAATTTGTGTTGTTGTTTCTGCTTGTTTGATGATTCTATGAATTGAATTTCTATAGTAGATATAGGACTGTTTACGTTGTTTATTTTTCTTGAGTGAACAATGGTAGTATCTTTCAGAGAATTTGTCCATTTCATCTAACTGATCATATTTATTGGCAAAAAATTGTTCAGAATAGTGCTTTATTATGCTTTTAAGTTCTGTACGATCAGTAGTAATGTCCCTCCTTCCTTTGTAACATTGGTAATTTATGTATTTTTTTCTTCTTCTTGATCCGTCTTGAGGATTATAAATTTTATTTTCTTGTCTCAGAGGCAGGCTTTGGTTTCACTGATTTTTGTTTCTTTTCTGCTGTTTACTCTGACATTGACTTGTGTTCTCTATATTTCCTTCTCCTTTTGGCTTTGGGATTAATTTGTTCTTTTTCCTAGTTTCTTAATTTGGAAGTTTAGATTATTGTTTCAAAAGCTTTTGTCCTGATATAATCCTTTACTGCTATAAATTGCCCTCTAAGGGGAAAAGATATGGGGATATATGTATATGTATATCTGATTCACTTTGTTATAAAGCAGGAAGTAACACACCATTGTAAAGCAATTATACTCCAATAAAGATGTTAAAAAATTAAAAAAAAATTCCCTCTAAGCATGTTTTATTTCTGTCTCACGTATTTTGATATGCTGTATTTTCATTTTCATTAAATTCAAAATACTTCATGATTTCCTTTGGACTTCTTCTTTGACCTATGGAGTTTTTAGTATGTTGTTGTTCAATTTCAAAATAATTCGATATTTTCCAGAATATTGATTTCTAGTTTAATTATGTTTTTCAGAAAATACTTTATATAACCAATTATTTTAATTGTGTTTCTTTTATGCACCAGAAAATAAGGCATTTTTGTGAATGCATCATGTGCACCTGAAACCAATGCATATTCTTCTGTTGTTGAGTGGAGTGCTCTATAACAGTCAGGTCAATTTTGTTGATAATATTATAAAGACCTTCTATATCCTTATTTATTTACTGCCTACTTGATCTATTGTTAAATGAGAGAGAAGTGTTGAAGTATCCAACCGTAATAGTGTATTTATCTTTTTCTCCTTTCAGTTCTGACAATTTTTGCTTCATGTATTTTGAAATTCCGTTGATAAGTATGCACACATTTAGGGTTATGTTGTTGTCTTGATGAACTGAATTCCTTATCATTATGTAATGTCCCCCTTTATCTTTGGTAGAAATATTATTTGTTCTGAAGAATTCTTGGTCTGATATTCATTTATCTACCCATTCCAGCTTTCTCTTGGTTAATGCTTTCATAGTATATCTTATTTTCCTTTTCATCTACAAATTATTTTATAATTCTAGTGAGCTTCTTGTAAGAAGCATATAATTGGGTCTTGCTTTTGTAGCCAATATGATAATATCTACCTTTTCTGTGGGTGTTCAGACCATTTCCATTTAATGGAATTGTTGATATGGTTACATTTACATCTGTATCTTGCTAGTTGTTTTTTGTTCATCTCATCTCTTTTTTATGCATTTTTCCTCTTGTTTTGTTTGAATAGGTTGAGTAATATTTGTGATGCCATTTTATCTCCTGTCTTGACTTATTTGCGATCTTTTCAAAATTTTATTATTGGTTTCACTACGGTTTATAATATACATCTTTAATTAGAGGCCAACTTCAAGTACTATAATACAATTCACATGTAGTATAAGAACCTTATACCAAATGTTACCCATTACTCCATCATATCTATTGTGCTACTGTTGCCGTGCATTTTACTTATACATATGTTATAAACTCAAAAATATGTTACTATTTTTTTCTTGAAATTGCCTATTTAATTTTAAAGAGACTAAAATACTTACAGAATACCTTTTATATTTGCTTTTATTTTTATCATTCCTGTCACTCTTCATTTCTTTCTATAGATCCAAGGTTCCATCTGGTGTCTTATTCTTTCTGCCTAAATAATTTCCCTTAACATTTCCTGTAGCACATGTTTACTAGAAGTAAATTCTCTCATCTTTTGTTTTTCCGAGAAAGTCTTTATTTTCTCTTCAATATTGAAAAATATTTTCAATAAGTATAGACTTCTAGCTTGACATATATTTCTGTCAGTACTTTAAATATGTCACCCAATTATCTTCTGGTTTGCATAGTTTCTTATGAGAAGTCTACCATGATTTTATTTGTTCCTCTGAATGTACCACATCTTTTTACCATCAATATTTTTGTTTTGTAATTTGTTTTCAGAAGTTTGACTGTGATCTATATTGAAGTGTATACTTATATTTGTCCACATCTGAGTTTCTTGGATATGTGGTTTATAGTCTTTCATTAGTTTTGGAAAATTCTCAGTCATTATGTTTTCAAATGATTCTTCTCTACCATTTTTTTTCTGCCTTCATTTCTGAAGCTCACTTTACTTGTATGTTAGTCAATTACATGTTGATCCACAACTTTATTTTTTCATTTTTTTCAAAAGATTTTTTTGATGTGGATCACTTTTAAAGTCTTCCTCTAACTTGCCACAATATTGCTTCTCTTTTATGTTTTGGCCTTTTGGCTGTGAGGCATGTGGGATCTCAGCTCCCCAACCAGGGATCGAACCCACACCCCATGCATTGGAAGGCGAAGTCTCAACCACTGGACCACCAGGAAAGTCCCATTTTTTTTTCATTTTTTTCTCTCTTTGCCTTATAGTTTGGATAACTTATGCTGACCTATCCTCAAGTTCACTAATCCTTTCTTTGGCTGTATTCATCTGTTAATGAGCCCATCAAAGGCATTCTTCAGCTGTGTAAACTCATTACTGTATTATTTTGTTACTGTGTTTTTAAAAACAATTTATAGTATTTCCATTTTATTCATTCATATAGTTTCCATTACTGTGCCAAAATTCCCCATCTGTTCATACATATACATCCATCTTTTTTACTAGGTCATTTGTCATATTAATTATAGTTATTTTAAAGTCTCTTTCTAATTATTGCAATAGCTGCAACATCTCTGAATCAGGTTTAGTTTGTTACTTAATTTCTTGAAAATAGATTATTTTATCTTGCTTTTGCATTTCTCTCAATTTTTCCCCCTGTATTATAGCTTAATTTTTAAATGTTTATTGGAGTATAGTTGATTTACAATGTTGTATTACTTTCAGGTGTACAGCAAAGTGAATCCGTTATACATATATATGTATCCACTTTATTTAATGCCAGACATTGTGTTTAGAAGAATAGTAAGAACTATGATAAATAGTTATTCCTGGATATGACCCTGTCTCTTCTTGTATAAGGCCATTTAATAGTGAAACTGAGTCAATTCACTCAGTAGTTGAGCAGGCTTTGTGACTTGTGCTATCATTATCATCAGTGCACTACTGGCTTTAAATTCCTGTAGGGGTAAACTGCTAATATCACGTCCTTAGAGTGTGAATTTTGTTGCCAGAGGGTTTTTCTCAGTTTTTCTTCTTCCCCCTCAGCTTTCAGTTGCCCTTGCATGCCTGGGCCACAGAGGGGAGTTCTGTCTATATTCCTGCCCCTCCTTCAGTAACTTGTTATTTTGCTCTGGGATCCTCATGGGGGCATAGCATGTTCTCTGTTGACTTGGTCCAGTATCAGTCTCAGGCACGCCTTGTACACCTGGGCTTTAGGAATGAAGGTGCCTAGTATTCTTGGCCATCCTTACAGTGGCCGTGAAACCCTGCTTTGTATCTGTCTTTAGTCTTGGGCACGAGTTTCCTGTCCCTCTCCCAGTAGTAGCAGCTCCATGCTTGGTATGTTTGTAGGATCCTGGGCCCAATAAAATTTCCTTCCCCTGTTCCAGAGGTAGATGGATTTGCTTATATTCTTCCCCAAGGGGCAAAATATTTTTCCTGAGTTCTCGGTAAAAGATTCTTTATCATTTCCTCAGCAACAGACAGGTTTGCTTCGATTCCCCTGCTTCACTCAAAGCAATAGATCTTTGCCTGTGCCATGGAAGTGAGAGAATTTTCTGCCCTACCCTTAGCATCTTAAGGCTTTTGCTTCATAGGAGAGAAGAGTTTGAGGAAGCTTGCAGGGAAGTCTTTCTCCCACCTTTTTCATGAATACCCAATGTAAGAGTATGAAAAATAGCATGTGTGTGAATGCAAATTTCTCTCGTGTTGGGGACAACCAGCTATTCCACACAAGATATTATTTTTTTTGTCTTTATTGGAGTATAATTGCTTTAAAATGGTGTGTTAGTTTCTGCTTTATAACAAAGTGAATCAGTTATACATATACATAGGTTCCCATATCTCTGCCCTCTTGCGTCTCCCTCCCTCCCTCCCTCCTTATCCCACCCCTCTAGGTGGTCACAAAGCACCGAGCTGATCTCCCTGTGTTATGTGGCTGCTTCCCACTAGCTAGCTATTTTACATTTGGTAGTGTATATACGTCCATGCCCCTCTCTCACTTTGTCCCAGCTTACCCTTCCCCCTCCCCGTATCCTCAAGTCCATTCTCTAGTAGGTCTGCGTCTTTATTCCTGTCTTGCCCGTAGGTTCTTCCTGACCATTTTTTTTAAGATTCCATATATATGTGCTAGCACACGGTATTTGTTTTTCTCTTTCTGACTTACTTTACTCTGTATGACAGACTCTAGGTCCATCCACCTCACAACAAATAACTCAATTTCGTTTCTTTTTATGGCTGAGTAATATTCCATTGTATATATGTGCCACATCTTCTTTATCCACTCATCTCTTGATGGACACTTAGGTTGCTTCCATCTCCTGGCTATTGTAAATAGAGCTGCAATGAACACTGTGGTACATGACTCTTTGAATTATGGCTTTCTCAGGGTATATGCCCAGTAGTGGGATTGCTGGGTCATATGGTAGTTCTATTTGTAGTTTTTTAAGGAACCTCCATACTGTTCTCCATAGTGGCTGTATCAATTTACATTCCCACCAACAGTGCAAGAGGGTTCCCTTTTCTCCACACCCTTTCCAGCATTTATTGTTTGTAGATGTTTTGCTGATGGCCATTCTGACTGGTGGGAGGTGATACCTCATTGTAGTTTTGATTGCATTTCTCTAATGATTAGTGATGTTGCGCATCCTTCCATCCTTTCATATGTTTGTTGGCAATCTGTATATCCTCTTTGGAGGAATGTTTATTTAGGTCTTCTGCCCATTTTTGGATTGGGTCGTTTGTTTGATATTGAGCTGCATGAGCTGCTTGTAAATTTTGGAGATTAATCCTTTGTCAGTTGCTTCGTTTGCAAATATTGTCTCCCATTCTGAGGGTTGTCTTCTCGGCTTGTTTATGGTTTCCCTTGCTGTGCAAAAGCTTTGACGTTTCATTAGGTCCCATTTGTTTATTTTTGTTTTTATTTCCATTTCTCTAGGAGGTGGGTCAAAAAGGATCTTGCTGTGATTTATGTCATAGAGTGTTCTGCCTATGTTTTCCTCTAAGAGTTTTATAGTTTCTAGCCTTACATTTAGGTCTTTAACCCATTTTGAGTTTATTTTTGCATAACACACTATTTTGAACTCCTCCCCAAACTGTATCTTATATGGAAGTGAAGCCAGTCTATTCATTGTTCATGTATATGGTATATTCAACCTTACCTTTATGTGTTTGCTTATGCTGTTTCTCTTGTATGGAAAGCTGTCTTTTCTATAATTTCTGAAATCTTTCCTAGCCAAGCAAAACTTTTATTTCCTTCTTGATAATTCCAGCCACCTTTAATTGCTTCTTTGTTGATCACCCTTATAACTTATTTTAATTTATTATTGCTTCCAATTTACAAGTGGACATTTCAACGTGTACCATTCAGTGCTTTAGTACACTGTTTTGTATTGTTCCCTAACTGTGTCACAGGGTCTAGCCAGGCATACAGTAGGTGTTCAATGTCCTGATGATAGAATTTAGTTAGGAAAAATGTATTAAACTGCTCTTGTGTCCCATTGACTGCAATAATAAAAGAAATACAATTGTTCCAATTTCGTTTTGATTGCTGTTTGTACAGTATTAGCCCATTAGCAGATTAGTTTAACAAATTAGCTCTTAAAGGCAGTGTAATGTTATAGAAAAAACCATAAGCATTGAAGCCCAATGGCTCTGAATTGCAATCTTGGCTTCACAATTTATTGACTGTGTGACTTTTGGCAAGTTAATTAACCTTTCTTAAAGATTAAGTGAAATAATATTATCTACTTAGGCATAGAGAAGATGGTCCAGGGTGAAAAGATGTAAAATAGGTTGTTTGCTGGGAGCAAGAGAGGGCAGAAGATCAGGGTGTTGCTTTGAAAGTGTGAAACTTGAATAGAGCCTTACTATGTGTGTCTGTGTTGTGGGGGGGGGGAGTGTCACGGGCAATGCAGTTTTTAAAGTATTGGTATCAGAGTCATAAAAACCTAGTATCAAGTGTAGCTTTGACACTACTTAGCTTTGTGAATCTTAGGCCTGTCACCACACCCTCTTGGACTTCAGTTTCTTCAGTAAAATGGATACTGTATTTAAATTTGCTTGAATAACTTCAGAGAGATGTCTCAAGGACTAACAAAGGAACAATAGGAACAAAGGAATAAAGGAACAACAGCACGTAGTAAACTATAAAGAGCTCCACAGAAAGGTGTGGGGTTTTTAATTATAGTGATCCAGAGGGTGAAGAAAACAAGTCTGCTGCCTTCCTACTCTTGGCAAAATCATAATTAGTCAAGTTGCTACCAACTCAATTCATGCCCAAAAAGGGACTTGGGACAGTGATCACAGACATATGATTTATGATCTCAGTTTTCTGTTCTTTCCTTAATATCTGTCTCAAATATAGTGCTGCTTAAGGGAACTTGGATGTGAAGTTCCCTCAATAGGAGCAGGACTGCGACAAGAATTTGGAAAATGTCTATTCAAAAGTGAAACATGGTTCAGAAAAATTTGAATTGGCCAAGATATCATGTGGACAGGGAGGAAGATTTGCCATTTAATAATATAATGAAGGAGAAAAATCTGGTTTGTGGAAGTATTTTCCTATTTCCACCTCTGAGTTTTACTTTATTCAAGAGAAAAGTGTCTTTCAAGTAAACACTCTAGAAGTCCTCAAACACCAGCTGCCAAGGATATGTGATAAACTGTGCTGGGAGTTGTTACAACTTTAAAAAAATCGAACAAGTTAGGAAAAACTTTAAAAGCTGGAGCAGGTAAAGGAAGAGTTGCGAGTAGTAGCAAGGTACCACTTGGGGAGAATTCAGTTTGTCCAGTTAGCCCAGAAGATGTTACTAGTCTGTCAGAAAGTGTGTGTATGTGTGTGTGCACACGCGTGTGTGTGTGGTGTCATTTGTATGTGTGCATATTTAAGTATTTGTATGTGTGTGATAGTATGTGTCGGCTTGGGTTTTTTGGTTACTTTTTGTATGTGTTTGAATCTGCGTGTGCATCCTTTGATCATCTGAGCTTACGTATGTGTATATGTACACATCCAGGGTTCTAGGATTCTTTTAACGCTTTGCTAATCTATGGACTCTTTAGTTTAAGCTTGTGAGCAAAAAGGATTAGTTGTTCATTCTGAGAACGTTGTAGACTAGACTGAAATTTTCTCTAATACTTCAAGACAGTTCCCTTGCTCAGTGCCTCTTCTCCATCCCCCCACACACAACCCATGTAGCCCTCCGATTGCCCTCATTCCTACTCCGACTCAGGCCATTTCTCTACAAGGGGTAGATGAAGAATGACTGATGAATAATGATTGGAATTATTTCACGCCTTTCCTTTAAGTGAGTGGCAAGTAAGGTATCACCAGAGAATGGGGCGTTGTTCCCCATATCTACTCCCCTTAGATCATTGAGGAATTGTAGTCCTGGCCTCAGTTCTTTTATATTTGCCTGGCTGGAGGTCTGCTTACCATTCTTTCTGGAAAATTTCAGGCTGAGGCACAGGGACTTGACTTTTTTGCCTTTGGAGAATGGCTTTCCCTCCTCCAGAGAAGGCCAATTCTCCAGCTCTAGGCTAGGAGGTGAGAAACTAAACTAACCAAAAATGCCTATGGGCTGCTTTAGAAACTCAGCCCTACTCCCGTGCTCCAGTGAGACAGCAGAAAGATCTCTCTGAACAGGCCTTGATTCATTGATTATTTCATTCAGTAGATATTTCTGGAGTACTTTCTATGCATAGCTCCAGCTTTAGGCACAGAATTATTGCCAGCATATTCCTTTTGGCAAAGGTCTTTGGGAGGCAATAGCTGAGAGTGACTCATGGTGGGAATTGCAAACTAGTTCATGGGAGAGGGCAGTGGACTTCAAGAACCCACAGGGAAAGTGGAACCCTGTGCAGTTCCCTAATCTCCAAAGATGGGGCTATCAAGAGATCAAGATTCTGCTTTTGTTTCTGCCTTTGTTTCTAAATTAGCTGCCACAAGATGGTAAATCCTGTGGATTCTAGCTTCTCTCCCCTCCCTCCCTTGTCCCAAAGCCATTTCCTGAAACTCTTGTGGAGCAGCAGCTCTTGAACCCCAAGCAGCTTCTATGTCCTGCAGCCAACCTGAGTCTGAATGACTTTTGCTAATGTAAGGTTAGGAGTGGCTTTTTCTGAGCCAGCCCTTAAGAGTCATAGGATCACACACACTTGGGAGGGAGGGCACCTTGGTTCTGGTGTAGTCCTTGCTGCAGAACCAGTAACAAGTAAATATCTCCCTATTCTATTTATTGAGGAGTCAGACATCAACAATCTCTAAAGTCTCTTCCAGTCTGACATTCTATGATTACTTCTAAAAACGATTTCTTCAAAGCCTCTTCAAACTGCAAACTGCAGACTTCAAAAGCACTAGGGAGAACACTGAATAGATGTATTTTCTGAGAACTGGAATTCTTGTCATTTCCCTATAGATTTGAAAAGGAAGCGATTTGACATTTATTAAGTGTACTATGAGCCACGCACTCTCTTATATGGTACATTATTATTTCAATAATAATTCATAACTTGAAGAAATTTGGGGCCTATGAAGCGAGTGCATCTGTGAAGCACTGAGTACAATGCCTGGATAAAGTATGCACTCAATAAATGTGATGCCATGCCTCATACTTCAGCCCCTCTCTACCGAGCTCATGACCATTTAAAAGGAAGAAACAGAAACACAGAGAGATTAAGTAACTGCCCCAAGTCACCCAGATTTCTAGGTCCAAAGGCCTTGTGTATCCTGTTACGTTACACTGCCTCTGGAGTGTGAAGTCTTCAGTTATTTCCCCTGTGGAAATGCTCCATTAGCACGTGAAGTTTGAAGAGTTTGCTTGGAGGTCTCCTACTCTCTGGCCCCGTTCCTCATTGTGATCCAGGGCCTGAATTTGGGAGGTGGCAGTGCAGAGGTTGCAGGTGCAGCACAGATTTCCCTGTGTAGGATTGTAACTGGTTCCACAGAGCTTGAACCCTCCATCTAGGCCTCATTAACACCAGAATCTCATTCTGGGCCAACCATAGCCTAGGGCAGTCCTTGGCTCACCTGGCAAGGATTTCCTGGAGCCTCTGAATTCCAGTTCTGTTCCCCTGATGCAGGTATGGGAAGATAGCCTTGTGGGGAATACCAAGGGAGCCATCTTTAAATAATAAGAAAGATAAGTCGGTTTGCTCAAGATTTATTTCAGAAAATCATATCCTTGCTGGCAGAGTATTGAGAACTGTTGCAAGAGTGGAGGTTATGGGAGTAGCTACAACCAGAGATGAGAATGACCACTTACCTTAGGGGAAGAAGAAGGTAGGCTGAGGCTTGCCTAGCCAGAAGTATGGTCATTGGTCCATATATTAGTAGGGTTAAAAGGGATGTTGCTGAGGTGAATGACAGAAGACTGGTTTTGGAGGCAACTTTATGACTTAAAAACAGTCTTCTTCATAGAGAATGGACTTGAGGACACGGGGAGGGGGAAGGGTAATTTGGGATGAAGTGAGAGAGCGGCATGGACATATCTACACTACCAAATGTAAAATAGATGGCTAGTGGGAAGCAGCCGCATGGCACAGGGAGATCAGCTCGGTGCTTTGTGACCACCTAGAGGGGTGGGATAAGGAGGGAGGGAGGGAGGAGAAGCAAGAGGGCAGAGATATGGGAACATATGTATATGTATAAGTGATTCACTTTGTTATAAAGCAGAAACTAACACACCATTGTAAAGCAATTATACTCCAATAAAGATGTTAAAAACAAAACCAAACAAAACAATGATACAAAACAACCCCAGTCTTCTTATGAGATCCATCAAGTCCATTCATTCTGTAGCAGCCTTTCCTGTGTTGCTCTTTTTTTAGTAGAAAGGGTCATGACATTCTATGTCTGGTGGTGGAGATGGGTTTACATGGTGCATGTCACACTCTGGTCTAGTACCTACCATATACACAGAAAAATCCTGGGTTTTGGATGGCATCAATACATCTTTAGTATGAGAATAGGCAGGTAGTTCAGAATGCTGTTTTACAAAGCACGTGGCTAGACCTGATGGTTTCTTGTGGTCCTTTCCATCTCCAGGGTGACCAGCATGACTGAGTATTTCTCTCTCTCTCTCTCTCTCTCTCTCTCTGTTTCTCTCTGTTTCTGTCTTTTTTTTCTGCCTTGTGTCTCTCTCTCCTAGGCTACAGAGGTCAGGTCATGTAATGGAGCCCTAGGACTGGGGATCAGCAATCTGAGCTTCCTAATCATATCTGAGATAATTTAAAATACCTTTCTTTGCATACGGGGGGAGCATAATTTGCCTTCTAAAAGTAGCACAATATTCTGGAAAGAGTAAAGGCTTTGAAGACAAACTAATTTTGGATCCAGATTCTCCCATGTCCTAGCTCTATGATGCTGAGCAAGTCAACTTAACTTCCTTGAGCCCCATTTTCCTGAAATTAGGGTAATCCTAGTACCTGTCTCCTAGGTGTGTTGTGAAGATTTACTGAGATAATTTAGCTCAGTGCCTGGTACAGAGTATATGCTGAAAGCATATTTGTTGAATGAATGAATGAATGAATGAATGGATATTAATACCTTTCTTTCCTCCCTCCCTATGACAAAGTGCTGTTAAACAGGCTTTTGCTATAGTTTGATATAGTGGCAAGATCATGGATGTATAATTCAGTCAATTCAGGGTCTGCACTCTTAACTCAACCATCTACTATCTGTGTGACTTTAGTAGTTAAAAATTTGTCTGAGACTTAGTATCCCTATGCATAAAATCTGGATAGCAAGGCCACGTATGCAAGGCTGTTGTGAAGATTAAAGGAAATAATATATGTGATGGCACACATCACAGGACCGGAACATGGGATGTGATCTATATTGTTAGGTCCCTTTCTCTGCCTCCCCTGGGCACTTTCATGTACGTGGACTCATTTAATCTTCAGAACAACCATGTGAGATATGTATTATCATCATAACAAGATAATGTATGTAGAGGCACCTAGTACAATATGATGCAGGTGGTCAATAAATGCTTGTTTCCTTCCCCTCCTTTTCCCTAATTAAGCCAATTATTATCCTGCTAACAATCGTGCTTTTGCATAAACTATGTGAATATTTCAAAGAATGAGGTGCTAATCCTATATTGCTATCAATTTAGAAGGCAGTCTGGACACCTGGCCTATAATCAGAATTATGTTGATTTTAATAAGATGACAAAAGATCACACAGTTGATAGATATAAAGTGCTTGCCCAATTCTTCCTTATTATAGTGAGTTATGAATAGATTAATTTTATATTTCTAAATGTAACAACCATTAGAAATCCATTTTCATATAAATTATAGTTTTACATATTAATGTCATATTTTCCTTAGCATCTGAAAATGCTGTTCTTTACTCAACATGAGGAGAAAGTTTTTATCTATGTATACAGAAATGGGGATTGGTTGGGGTTGAGTTCCTCTGACTTTAACCTGGTTTCTTACCTGGTTTTAAACCTACCATCTAATCTCTACTAATTTGTATGTTAGAGTATGACATGAAGAGGGCCAAAGAGTGGGGTATATTTGTGGTTGGGACAGAGATCCTTATGCCAAAATAAAATCTGAATTGCCCTGTTAGTAACCATGGACGAGTTGCTTAACATCTTTTTTCCTTTGTTTCATCATCTGCAAAGTAAAGATAATATTAGTATGTACCTGATATGTTTCTTTTGGGGATTAAGAAAGATAATTTATGAATAAATAAGTTAATCCACCTGAAAGCTTTAGCATAGAGTTCACCATGTAGTGAAGGGTCAATAAATGTTAAGAGCTGCCACTGCGATGACCACTGTCACCACCACTTGTACCAGTACAACGATGATATGACAAAACCATTGCAGAATGGTTAAAGAATTGGGTGTTCTGTCCATAAACTATTCTAGATCTCTGAAGAGTCATGTCATGCTTTTCTTAGCATCTAAAGAACTTTCTTAATTTCAAACCCCATTTTTGAAATCTTTCCAAGGTGCTGTGTCCACATTGCTTGAATTACTATGAAACATCTGAGATAATCAATGAATCCTGATACACTGAAACTCTTTCAGGGCCATAGGAGGATCATTCATACCCTTTGTTACCATTGTCCAAAGCCTCAGCTATAGAAGGTATAGGAAACTGGGCTGAATGTGATTTGAATGCAGGAGAGCCCTTGAAAATTTTTGTAATTTTAATTGTGATGGCTTCTATTTTAATTTTTCTTTCTCCCCTAAAAGCAAAGTATATTAAACTTTCTTAGTTCTGTTGAGTCTCAACTAATTATAATTTTACAAGAACCTTTTCCCTGTCTCTAAATAAACCAGAGAGCTTATTATATAGAGAGACTTATCTAGGTGCCATGCATATTCAAGGAAGTAGGGAAAAGGGGATACAACTAGGTTGATTGAATTCTTTTTCTTTTGAAAATTGGCCAGTTGTTTGGCTGCTCTGGAGACTAAATTAATACAGGTAAATTTCCTAAGTGGCACATTGATAGCTCAAGTGGGAAGAGTGAACCTGGATGTGTAGCCTGGAAATTTTCATTAAGTTACAGACCAGAGTGTGAGCATGACTTTACCGGCAATAAAAATGGGAGACAAAAAAAAAAAGGGAAGCAAAGAGAGCCATGGAGATTTTGTCCTATGAATTCTTCAAATCGAATGATACATAATTCAGATAGCCTCCTGTGTGAGTGTGAAAGGCTGGACACCAGTGGTCTCTCATGGTCCCTTAGAGTTATAGAATGCCTTATTCCAGAACCATTCCTTCTTTAGATATTTGCTTAGAAACTTCCTTCTGCCCTGCTTTTCCTTACATTCCTTATATTCTTCCTTCTTTAAATAGTTACTGAGTGCACTCTAAAAGTCTAGGCACAGCGCTGGAGATTGGGGTACATCATAAGCAAGACAGACTCTGCTCCTACCCACGGAATTGACAATTTGTAATGTGCTGGGATGTACTCGACCTGATGATTGGAGAAAAATAGCTCCTCAGTCGTGTTTGGGCCTTGTGTTATATAAAATTCCAAATATGTGATTTTTCTCTCTTTTCTTTCACTTGTACTACTTAGGATCTTGAACAAAAAGATGATTTTTATTTTTTATGCTTTTTATTGAAATATAGTAGATGAACTATATTATGTTAGTTACAGATGTACTACATAATGATTTGACTTTTGTATACATTAAAAAATGATCATGAGGATAAGTTTAGTAATATCTGTCCAACTTATTTATTACATTACTGAAGGCTTGTACCTCTTAATCCCCTTCATCTATGGAGCTGAACAGGTTGAGGTGGCAGAGAGCTAGGACTAGGGTGGGACGGGAGGTGCTGACTTATTACCTCTGATGTAGCCTCATAACTTAGCTCAGGAAATCTAGAGAGGAGGTGAAGTGTGCATAATTAAAAAAATAAGCAAGCAAATACCAAACCAAACCAAACCAACACAAAACATAAAGAAAATAAATAAACATACAAAACTCTTCTTTCCATTTGGTCCCACGGAAGTTTTCTTTCTTTGGCTGTGAAGGGCTCAGTCTATTTTTTTAAGTCATCTGATCTGAAGTTGAGGCTGCATCATTAATACCTAATAAGCGAATAATATAGTACACCCACTTGCTTTATATATAAGAGAACTTAGGACCAGGTTGCTGGGTCCCCATTTCCCCCTTACAAAACCAAAAATGGTTTATCTTGGCATCAGTTACTGACACCAGCATCAGATGGCCTCAGGGTGCCATCAGCCTTCCAAAAGTCTGTGAAATACCCTCTTGGAAGAATAGAGGGGCAAAGCCAGGTGTTCTGTGAATGTCGGCTGGAGTCAAGGCTCAGGATCCTGGGGTTCATCGTGCTGGAGCCATGTAACAGGACTTGGGAGCGCCAGGCCATCCTTCTTAGGAAAAATAAAATCGACGACAGATTTTCATCCACTTATTCATGAGTACATCTAAAGGGTATTAAGTGCTAACTAGTACTGGGAATAAAAGAGCAAACTGAAACATCTTCTTTCACTTTTCCAGACTCAAAAAACATCATTTCCATGTGTTAACAACCTCCAAAGGGGACAGTAGCCATCAGTCAAGTAAACAATAATGTTGAGAACAGAAGTGTGAGTCCACTGATATTGTACTTTTTCTTTTCTTTAAAATCTTCTCAATCGATTAGTTTTCTTTTAGCCCAGAGCAAAGAAAATCTAGGTGTGGGAGTAGAATGGGATCACAATATCTCTCTTCAATTATCTGAAGATCAAGATATAGATCAAGATACTATCTATTACATTAGAAAATGTTAGATCTATGTTATATAGAACCAGTGAGCAGACCAGGGATGAATTTAAAAGGATTCTGATTCTGATTTATTTCTAATAGCTAAAGCTTATCAACTGTAGAATATGTGGTCTTGGGAGCTACTAATAACAATTAGTTATTATAATATTTATAATTTTTTTTTAATGTATTTTATATATGGTACTTTAAATAATCGTTAAAAACAGTATGTCTCATTTACTCCTCGGCACTCATTGTGTGTTTCAATCAAGGTGTGCAACATTATCCCTGTTTTGAAGATGAAGAAAGTGAGGCTTCGAGATGTTAAGAGTATTACTCAAGGTCACACAGCTAATATAGGATAAGCTGGAAATCAAATCCATACCTGTTGATTGGTCTTAAAGGAGTGTATGAGGAAGAACTTTTTTCCTTGGCTTCTTTTAGACTGTAAAGAAGCTGTCTTCAGACAGGGAAGAATCAAATGGCAGCTCAGACTTCCAGGGAGGCAAGAGACATTTACCAGGCCAGAGGCCAGTAGAGAACTATGCTCTGCAAACCAATCCAGATGAAAATGAGCAATTTTGTTTAGTGCCATTTCTATTTTAAGGTTGTGCTCTCTGATTTCAACGTGAAAATGTAGGTCTGGGCTGTTGGATGGCAAAAAACACACCCTTTCTTGCTCACCACAGCTACAATCACACCGTCCCCAGTGTGCATAGATGTATGCTTGTGTGTGCATATGAAATTACTTTCCTGAGCCTGTGAACACACACCGGTTTCATAACTTGCCTGAAACAATAAAGGTTGCAATCCAAAAAAGAGCCAGGTTTTGCCATTTCCTGCATAAAAACAAACAACTGAGTTAATTCATTTGATTGACTTGTCCATTTTCCCAGTGGTTTATGGCATGGGGAAGAAAACTCTTCTGTGAGTGCAGCCTGTATGTGTGTGTGAGTGTGTGTTTGAGGACCACCTTATACCGCTGATTAAGACTTTTCCTTTTCTTTTAATATGTTTTTCAAAGTTCTGTCTGATAATTGTGGATTGTATCTGGAGGCCCACTTGCTAAAAGCATGTTGAGTCATAGGCAGGTTGTGAGAGTCCAGAGAACTGCAGTGATGACTAAGAGAGTAATTATTTCATAAAAAAGGAAAAAATAGGTATTAGTTTGAAAGGAAGGCTGGGGGAGCATGAAGAACTTCTTGAACAGGAGAAGAAAAACACTTGGAAGCTAGCTGGCAGGGTGAGTGGGGACCGGAGAAAACTGGTCTTGTGCAGTAGGATTTGCTGCTGCATTTTAATCACATCTCTATGTGACTGTTTTTTTTTTTCCTCTTTCTGTTTTTTCATCAAGCAAGAAAGGACACAGAGGGGATTCAGCAGGAATGTAGCTCTTTAAACTTTGTACTGTACCCTGGCCCCTTACACATTTTCAAATTGACATCTAGAAATTTTTCATTGTAAGTTCAAATAGATGCAAACACTGTATAATTTCTGTCACCTTGTAAATACTGACAGTTTAAAATTCAACTCTTGCATCGTTCTTTTAACTTTTTCAACGAATTCTAAATACTGTAGTATTTTGATGTCCACTATCACGCAGGAAAATATAAGTGGACAAGTTCTCTAACAGTCAGACACTTAACATCAGTACCTTTTCTTCTTGAACTCACACTTCCAGTCACTTTCCCCACAGAATTTTATCCTACTGTCATACATATTTTTATACTTGAAAGTCTTCTCTTGATCATCCTATTATACATTCAACAAATATATATGTACCATGAAATTTTAAACTAAAGAAAAAAACCCTGTTACCAGAGGTCTGTAAAGTGTTAAAATAAACAAGCAAATAAGTCACAGAGTTACTGACAGAGACTTAATTAGTACCTGAGACTATGCTCTAACTTCAAGATCTTATCCACTCCACTCTGCTGTACTCTCACAGGAGAAAGTGACTGCAACACTGGTAAGTTTCAAGATGCCTAATGAGTAGACCTTTCTCTTGAAAAGTGGGAGAAGAGTAATTGTGAAAAGGGAGGTGAGAAAAGAGGACCGGAATGATTCTTCAACCACAGGCACATTCACAGTAGATCAGTTTTAGAGAATAGTTCATATATAAAGTGGAAATTAATTTTCTTAAAACACTCTCTGTCTGCCTACTTCTTGGGGAAGTCATTATGTACCTCTAGGGCAGGGTTCCTCAACAGCCAGCACCATTAACATTTGGGGTCAGATAATTCTCTTTTGTAAAGGGCTGTCCTGTGCATTATAAGGTGATTGGGAGTATCCCTGGCCTCTATCCGATAGATGCCCCTCTCCAGTTGTGACAACCAGAGATGTCTGAACATATTGCCAAATACATGGGGGTGTGTGTGTGTGTGTGTGTGCAAAATCTCCCCCACTTGAACACCATTGATCTTGGGTTCTGCATACCCCAGTTTGAAGACTGATTATCTAGCTTGTTAGGAATATGAACCAGTCCCAAATCAGTCAAATGTGTTATTTGTGGTTTGTTTAGGAAAAGGGCAAAATCTGGCAGTTTGTGTTTAAATTTCCCTCCTGAATGAGTGGGGAGTTTTCGAGCCCATGGGAGTAGGAAATTGTTAAATCCATACCAAAGGTTGTTGGGCCTGACCAGGCATTGGGTCTTGAGGGAACCAAAATTAGGTTAGGATAAGGTATTTAAAGATGCCAGAGGGCTTCCCTGGTGGCGCAGTGGTTGAGAGTCCGCCTGCCGCTGCAGGGGACACGGGTTCGAGCCCTGGTCTGGGAAGATCCCACATGCCGCGGAGCAACTGGGCCCGTGAGCCACAACTGCTGAGCCTGCGTGTCTGGAGCCTCTGCTCCGCCACAAGAGAGGCCGCAGCCGGGAGAGGCCCGCGCACCACAGTGAAGAGTGGCCCCCGCTCGCCGCAAATAGAGAAAGCCCTCGCGCAGCAACGAAGACCCAACGCAGCCAATCAATCAATCAATAGAAATTCTGTAGAATTATTTTTTAAAAAAAGATGCCAGAGAAGGGGAAGAATGGAGATGAGGAATGAAGTCACTAACAACAGAAATCATGATAGTTTACTATTTACTATTTGCCAACCACTGTGCTAAGTATTTTATATGGATTGCCTTGTTGAATAATCGCAATAACCCAGGAGATAGTTATAATCATCTGTTAGTTAGGGTACAGGTTAAGCTGCTGTAACAAAACGACTAAAACCTTCAGTGACTTAGACAAAATAGAAATGTGTTTATCTCCACAAAAGAGCCAGGTAGGCTGTTTAGTGTTACTCTAGCTGAGGGTTCAGGCTGCTACTGTGCTGTTGCTATGTTATTTTCAATATCCAACTTCTATCTCAGTCCCAGATGGCAGCTGCTGATTTTGCTCTCAGGTCTGTATTCCAGCCAATGGGAAGGGTAAAAAGGGGAGGGTGAGGATACGTACTTTTCTTTTAAGGGCACGAGCTAAAAGTTATACACATCATTCATTTCACACCCAGTTGGCCCGACCCAACTGCAAAGAAAATGTGGATTTCAGCTAGGCAGCTATGTATGCAACAACAAGGGTCGGCACTCTAACCTGAGGCCCAAAGACCTGGTTAAGGATGGTCTTCGTATTGGGGAAACCAGGGAGAATGAATCTGAGCCATAGCTCTTGAGGAAGAGGTGGGAGTCTGAGATGAGAATACCCAATAAAACCCCCTTATTCCTTCTCAAAGGAGGCAGAACCAAGGTCAGAAGCTGGGAAGGAACTGGAGAACAGTGTGGGTGCCCATGGCTTGCGTGTGGTGGGGACCTGGTGCAAAGTAGATGTGTAGGAAGAAGGCTGGCTAAAAGGTATAAGACTGTAAGTCTGCCTTTAATTCTTTTAGACAGCTTTCTGAAAACTCTTTGCTTATACACATACGTGTAGATAATAACAGGCAGTGAGTCAGTTTGTGTGGTGGAAAGATCATGAATGTTGGAGTCACACAGAACTGTGTTTGAATCTCAGCTGATGCTCATTTGATGACTTCAGGCAAATTTTTGTTAGTACTATTATTAGCCATGATTTATTGAGCAGTTTCTATGCGGCAGGCACTTTATATTCATGATCTCATCTAATCCTTATATAACTCTATAGATAGACACTAGAGTTATCTTAAATTATCTTTAAGTTAAATTAAGTGGTGAAATTAAGTGGTGATAAGTAACAGTAAAGAAGTAATGAGAGATGTACAGTTTTCCTTGTGCATTTATATCGTATCATCTTATTTAAGTATAGTGATTAATGGTGTTGGTTAATGCTTCTGTGGGGTTGTTCTTACAAAAACAATTTATTTTGTAAAGAAAAATCTTTAATGTTTATTTAGTGCTAACTATGTTTCAGGTATTGTTTTAATTATTTTACACGTATTTACTCCTCAAAACAACACTGTGAGAAGCCACTATGATAATTTTTTCAGCTGAGAAAGCTGAGGCCCAGAAAGTTTAAGTAACTTACCCAAGGTCATATAGCTAGTAAATAGAGAGGCTGGGAGTTGATTCTGAGCAGTATGGAAGTGGAGTTCATGTGTTTAATAATTTTACTACACTGCCTCACAAAAACTAGTAGAAAAATTAAATGAGAAAACATGCTATTTTCTCTTCCACTGCCTATGATGTATATGAAAAGCCTGGTTATTTGGGCCTTGCGATGTAATCCATGGCCACTACCTCCCTAATGTCAGTATTTCTGATTTTCAGGCAAAGTCCCACATCGCAAATATTTCACTTCTAGAAGACTATTCTGGGCAAACCAAATTAAAAACGGATGGCAGGGCTTCCCTGGTGGCGCAGTGGTTGAGAATCTGCCTGCCAATACAGGGGACACGGGTTCGAGCCCTGGTCTGGGAAGATCCCCCATGCCGCGGAGCAACTAGGCCCGTGAGCCACGACTACTGAGCCTGCGCGTCTGGAGCCTGTGCTCCGCAACAAGAGAGGCCACGACAGTGAGAGGCCCGCGCACCGCGGTGAAGAGTGGCCTGCGCTCGCCGCAACTAGAGAAAGTCCTCGCCCAGAAACGAAGACCGAACATAGCCAAAAATAAACAAACAAACAAATAAATAAATAATTTAAAAAATTTAAAAAAAAACAAAAAAAAACTGATGGCAAAGATGATAGCACATGTGACTATCTATACCTGACTGTGTAGATCCAGATGTGTGTGTGTGTGTGTGTGTGTGTGTGTGTGTGTTCAGATGTGTGCGTATGAGTCTAACCAGCAGTTTCAGATGTCAGCTGCTAGGCTTACAAGAGAGGCCACGACAGTGAGAGGCCCGCGCACCGCGGTGAAGAGTGGCCTGCGCTCGCCGCAACTAGAGAAAGTCCTCGCCCAGAAACGAAGACCGAACATAGCCAAAAATAAACAAACAAACAAATAAATAAATAATTTAAAAAATTTAAAAAAAAACAAAAAAAAACTGATGGCAAAGATGATAGCACATGTGACTATCTATACCTGACTGTGTAGATCCAGATGTGTGTGTGTGTGTGTGTGTGTGTGTGTGTGTGTTTTCAGATGTGTGCGTATGAGTCTAACCAGCAGTTTCAGATGTCAGCTGCTAGGCTTTCTACCCAGAAGCCTAAAATACAGCCTCTTATGGGGAAGGATTTAAAAATAAGAAATCTGTATTCATACGTATTTAGTATGTACACTTGGTTTTCCAGAATCTACTGTCTCTCCAGCAACTACTGTTCTACTGTCTCAGAGGTGTCACCAGCAAACAAGCATGGATGGCCCAGTAACATCAATGGAGTGATTCTCTGCTTCAGTCCTGGCATTTCACCTTCCATTTCATGCTCTGATAAAGAAGATCGTGATTATGATTTGTTATCTGGCCCGCCATTTCTTTGAATTGTCAGGATTTAGTAAGAGTTTTCCTTGGGAATTTCTTCTACCCAAAATGGCACAAAGGATGCCAAGCGTGGGCTAAGCATGTCTCCTTTGGATGTGAATTTGGGGGTCTTATATAGTTGTACTCTGAATTGTTTCCTTAGGGATGGGGACACATTTTCACTGAGCCATTCCTTCCACCATTTAGTCTCCTCATCCTTATTCCACACCCTGACTAGATGACAAGTTCAGCTAATTTCCATAAAAGTTTTTCTGAGGGCAAATTTAACTGGCTACAATGAGAGCCAATCCCCCCAAAATGGCCTAATCGGTGCAGAGTTCCAACCACTGATTAGAATTGTACTGTGTAGGAAATCTAAGTGGTAATCTGACATAATAGTATGAAGAAACTGACACATCTCCAGGAACTTCTGACTTCCATGAGGCCAGGAAATACCACTATAATGGTGACTGAGTTTATACTGGGGTTTGGAGACCTCAAGGAATTGGGTCCCTTGCTCTTCTTGGTGTTTGGCGCTGTCTACCTGGCCACCATTTTTGGTAATCTCCTCCTTGTGATCCTGGTGAGCACTCAGCAGGGACTCCAGACACCAATGTACTTCTTTCTGGCAAACCTCTCATATCTGGAGGTCTGTTATACATTGAATATCATGCCCAGTTGCTCGTGGACTTGTTGAGAGAGAACAGAGTGATCTCCATGGTAGGTTGTATTATTCAGCTCTACTTTTTTGGGGCCCTGGGTAGCACTGAATGTTATCTTCTGGCAGTGATGTCATATGACCAATACCTATCTGCCGGCCTTTACACTATCCAACACTAATGCATGGAACCATATGTTTGGGGCTAGTGATTGGCTCATGGGTTAGTGGTTTCACAGTGGCAGCTGCATTCCAGGCTGCTTTCCAGCTTGACCTTCTGTAGCAACAATGAGATTGACCACTTCTTCTGTGACTTGAAACCTCTGCAGAAGCTCTCCTGCTCAGATCCCCAGCTAGTCAACCTGGTCTGCATGAGTCTAACAGCACTGGTGACTCTGGCCCCCTTTGGACTAATCCTAGCCTCCTACTGGAAGATTCTTTTCACAGTCTTGCATATACCTTTCATGACTGGTAGGCAGAAGGCATTCTCCACTTGTTCCTCTCATCTAGCGGTTGTGACTTTGTTTTACGGGACCTTGATGGTAGTCTATGCTCTGTCCTTGGCTGGTCAGGTGCCAATTCTCAACAAAACCTTCTCCTTGCTCTATACTGTTGTCATTCCCATGTGTAACTGCCTTATCTACAGCCTCAAAAACAAAGATGTCGAGGAAGCACTGAGGAAGCTGAGGGTTTGTTCCTATAATGATGAGCTTCGTTCAATCAACCAAAATGATGGCAGTCTGAAGGTCAAGGCACTCTCCCCATCCTCAGGGAACTCCCAGTCTGCTTAGGAAAACTTAGGATAGATTATAATCTTTATAACCTGAAATATTGGTTAATCTCCAAATCATCTATTTAGCTGATTTGGGGGAAAGGTTAGTAGATTTGTCTCTGTCTCCTTGAAGTGATATAGTTCTCCTTGAGAATATTTATCCTGTGAGAGGGGAGGAGTATTTCCTAGTTGGTGGGAGGGGAGCCATTCTGGGATAGACAATAAATAATGCAGCATATAATCCCTTCAAAAGCTCAATCCTGGAGGTGAGGATTGGCAGGTGTGCTTTAGTTGTGTTCAGTTTCTTCTGTGTGTGTGTGTGTGTGTGTGTGTGTGTGTGTGTGCATGTGCATGAGTGTGTTATAAATTAGACTGGGAGATCTTGGGGTTGGAGGAGGAGCAATAACTGTGCTACCCCGATAAGAATAAGAGAGCTCCCTAAATGAAGGGACCATATTTATTTGCTTAGCACTCAGGCAAGTGTTCTGGTAGTGAGGCTGACTGTGTTAAATGACTAATAATAATACTGCACCCGCACTTGACTTAGGACTAAGAAAGATAAAAGTGGAACCTAATAAAATATACAGAAGCTCACTAGAAGACTAGTTTTGGAGAAATGTGCATTAAGCACTTACAGCAATTTGTTAGACATGTAGATTGCCTCAAGGCACTCTTTTCTGAGTTGAATTTTCTCTAACATTCATAGCTACTCACTGTGTTTTCATTTCTTTCTTTATGCTCCCCTCCCAGATCCTCCTTCTGCTATGTACCCGAGTTAGCCTTGATGGCCTCACTTGTGCTTTTGTTTTATTTTTGTATCTGCTACCAGCTACCTAACATTATCAACGGATATATTCAAGCTACATTTCAAGAGAGAAGGGAAGCAAAAAGACTCTGCTAAGGGAGACAATCAAAAATGTGCATTGAAACTAATATTATCCAGGCATCGTACTAGGTGCTAGGAATAGAATAGTGAACAATGTAGATACAGCATCTGACCTCAAAGATATTACAGTCTGGTGGCCTTGGTATTCAAATTGCTCAGATTATATATTTTTACACTGTTTGTAGACTATGTAGTTCTTGAAAGCACTGTCTATAAAGAGAATCTCTGCACATAAAATCCCAATATTTTTATTTACCTTAATTTTAAGAATAATTTCACAATTAATATGAAACAACATAATGTAAAAGACCTGACAAAGCATTTAGTAGAACGTATGAACAAACACAAAAGCTCAGAATGTCCCTTGCTTAGCTAAATGCACCCCCTTTTTTCCTTTAAGACCCAACTCAAGTATTATGTTCTCTCAGAACTCTCCCTGCTGTCTTCCTCATGTAATTTAGTCCCCTCAGAAGCACTCTGTTCCCCTTTATTTGACAAGTAAGCATGCACTGCTCTTCACATTTTGTGTGCATGCCCTATCTTTCCAGTGAGATTGTAAACCCTCCCAGGACAGAGCTAGAAAGTCATTTCTAGCTGTACCCCCAAGTACCCAGCATAGTACACTTCACACAGTCAACATTTGATACTTGTCTTCACATGATCAAGTCCAAGCTCCTCAGCGTGGGATTCAAAGTCTTCCATGACCCTGTTCCTGCTTCCTTTCACAACCTCATCTCCCACCAAGCTCCATCTCACCATTTACCGTATCATACATTTGCATCCTCACCCCTCTCCTTTGCCTGAAAATTCCTGCCTATATTTGTTTTTCACCTGGTTAATGCCCCATCATATTTTAACACTTGGATTCATCATCATCTTGACCAGGAAACCTTACCTGATTGTTTTCTCCCATCCAACACATTGAGTAAAGAGATACTCTCCTGTATCTCCATGGGATTCATCGTGGACCTAGGTTTAAGCAGTAATCACACTATCTGGTGTTTTACCACTGAATTTTTAGTGCTTGGCATAGGAGATAGTCAATGACTACTTGTTGAGTGGATAGCTGAATGGCTTTATGTCTTCCTCCCTTACTAGATTACTATTATTTCCTTGACTTCAAGTACTACCTATATACTGATGATCCTCCATAATTTAATACTGTGATAAACGTTATAAAGGAAAAGCACAGGCTGCTAGGAAGGCATATAACAAGGGTACTGTGGTGCTCCAAGGACAATGGTGCTTCAAGGACAAAGGACAGTCCTGCCTGAAAAAGTGTCAACGATACACACCCTATCAGACTCTTGTTGCCCTCCCCGCCATGTTGCGATGGTTATGAAATTCCCGAGCCCACCTGGGCGATGGGACATGTTTCTCTCTTGTCCCAAATAAGGAAAGGCATCTGCTCTGTCCCACTCCCACCCTACAGAAGGATGTTATATGTGCTTCGACCAATCAGAAAACGAAATTTTCACCTCGGACCATTCTTTTGTTCTCTGGCTATAAAAACTGACTAATAGCACATGCTCGGGGTCGGCTCTCTCAGACTACTAGGAAGTCAGCCCGCTGTTCTGGCAGTGACCATTCCATTTAATAAATTCCATCTTCTTTACATTCTGCCTTGTGTCTGGAAATTCTTTTCCAACCCACTTTCAGACCACAACAGGTACATAATTTGGATTGGGTTGGTAATATCAGAGAAGACTTCTCTGATAAGGTAGGGCAGGATTTCAACAGAGGGACTAGATAACAGCAGGGTCCTGCAGTAGTAAAGACCTTAGAATGTTTGGGGAACAGAGAAAGTGCTAATGTGGTTACAATGTAGTGATCAAAGAGAAGAACATCACAGATGGGTCTAGAAAAGTAGGCAGGAACCAGATAATACCATGCCTCACTGCATTTCGCTGTGAGATTAGAACTCTTTGAATGAGTTTTAGTAGAGTGACGGGATCCATTTTATGTTTTAAGATCATCCGGCTGCTATGTGGAAAATGACTTTTAATGGGACTGGAGAGCTAATAGACACTGAGAAACCAATTAGTACACTGTTACAATGTTACCAGTGAGAGACAACGGTGGTAAGGACTAGAATAGTAGTGGCAGAGATAGGGAGAAATGAATTGAACTCAATATAGTCCGAGGTAGGAATTATAGAGTTTGGTAATGGGTTATAGAGGGAGGAATCAAAAATAACTTTTAGGTTACTGGCTTTGAATATGTGCTTGTGCCACTAGCTGAGATGAAAGAACCCTGGAATAGGACAAGGTTTGGGGGAGAAGAGAAATGATGAGATTAATCTTGTATAAGAATATACTGATATAGCAGTGGATGTTAAGTTGGTAGTTAAATATACTGGTCTGGAACTCAGAAGAGATATCTAGGCTAGAAATAAGAATTTAGAATCCATCAGCATGTAGATGGCATTTAAAATCATGGAAATGGGGGAAATCATGTAGAGAAACAGTTTAGAGAGAGAAGAGAAAAGAGCCCAGGATGGGGCCCTGTGAATTCCATCATTTAGAGGTCACATAGAGGAAGAATAAGGATGAGGAAGGGATAGAGAGGTAGCAGGAAAACCATAAGCGTGTAGGCTCATTCAGGTAGAGAGAAGAGAGTGTTTTAAGGAAGAAAGCCTGGTAAACTATACTGAAGGCTGCTTAGAGGAGTTGTAATCTGAGGACAGAGAAGAGTCCATTGTATCTGATAACATGGAGGACATTGATGACCTCACTGAAAGAACTTTTGGTAGAGTGATGAGTGCAGAAGTCATACTGGAGTGAGAGAAAGAAATAAATAAAAGGTGAAGGAAAGAAGACACCATGTGTAGATAATGCTTTGGAGAAATCTGGTTCTGAAAGGAAATTGTTTTGGCGAGATCTGGAACAAGGACCTTAAAGGAAGATGTTTGTTTTTACAATGTGAAGTAATAGAAAATATTTTAATACTACTAGGAAGAAGAATTTATTAGAAAGGGAGAAGTTGAAGATGCAGGAGACCAGAGGGATATAGTATTTTATGGTCCCTGAAAAGGCTGGAAGGTCCAAGGTCCAGTGCATATGTGAAGGGATTGGCCTCTGACCAAAGGAGTGACACTTATACTGTGACAAATATGTACTGAATACTTACTATGTGCTTGGTTTTGTTTTAAGTATTGAAATACTAGGGTTACAACAATGAATAAAGCATGCTCCCTGCTCTCATGCAGCTCACAGTTTGGTGAGAGACAAGTAAGTAAACAGAAAATTATAATTAGGTTGATTAATGCTATGATAAGTGTAGGGTCTTATGTCAGTGCTGGGGAGGGAGAGTCATTGTTATGCGTTGAATTTTGTCCCTCAAAGAAAGATATGTTGGAATCCTAATGCCCAGTATCTCAGAATGTGACCTTATTTGGAGATAGGGTCTTTACAGAGGTAATCAAGTTAAAATGAGGTCTTTCAGGTGGGCCCTAATTCAATGTGACTGGTGGTCTTATAAAAAGGGGAAAGTTAGACAGAAAGACACACACACAGGGAGAACACCATATGAAGATGAAGGCAGAGATGGGAATGATATATCCATAAGCCAAGAAGAACCAAAGATTGCCAGCAAATAACCAGAAGCTAGGAGAGAGACATGGGACAGATTCTTCCTCACTGCCCTCAGAAGGAATCAATGCTGCCTTGATCTTGAACTTCTGGCTTCCAGAACTGTGAGAAAAAATTTCTGTTGTTTAGTACACTCAATTTATGGTACTTTGTTATGGCAGCCCTAGCAAACTAATACAGGCACCCAAACCAATCTGAGGCAGGAGGTTGGCCAGGTTAAGGGAAGACTTCCCAGTGGAGGTGTTATCTGAGTTGAATCAAATAAGTAGATTGCATGGGTGGGGCCTGGAGAAGCCATTCCATGTAAAGTGATCATCTTCTGCAATGGTTTGGAAGGGAAAGAGAGTGTGCATGTCCAAACTACTGCAAGAAATCCAACATGACTGGATCTAGAATGTGTGGGCAATGGGGGTGACAACTGAGAACTGAGAAGCTGGAGCCAATTCATGAAGGGCCTTCTATTCCAAGCCAAGGAATTTGGACTTTATCCTGAAGTCAACACGTGGCCTTTAAATCTTCTTTCCCCTCCCCACTATTTACCTGACCAACTCCATTTTTCCAGGAAGTCTTTTCTTACATCTATTGTGGAACTTCTCACACAGAAATATGAAAAACAACTTGCTTCTTGATCTCCTCAAATATGCAGCAAGCTCCTTGAAGGAAGGGACTATGTCTTATTTACTGAGATACACCCAGTGCCTGGCAAGTGCTTGACATATAGTAATCTCTCAATAAATGGTTGTCTGCTGTGTTCCTAGGGACAGCACTGGGAGCCACTTCTTGGCTCTCTTTGGAATGGTATTCCAGGACACTCCATATTTTCTTTTACTCTTCTCTCCTCTTCCTTCCTCTCACTGATGACCCTCCATCAACCCTCCACACTTGATTCTCATTTCACTTCTCCACTTGGTTTTCTCTTTGGATCAAGGATCCTGAGAGCTTCTGGTGTGCTTCCCCCACCCCAAATCAGTACTCCCCACATCAGACAGCCTCTCATGCATCCAGGTTCCTACTGTCCCCAAGGGAGCCCGGTTCACACCATGCAGAGCCCTGCAGTCCAACCTTGTCACCTTACTCTGCCCCTAGTTCTGCCAGGACTAGTGCTTAACTTAGCCTAAGCTGGGTCATTAGGTCAGTTTCAAGGAAGTAGCTCTGGCCAGAATGGACCAAAGAACAGGTGCAGCTTTGGCAAGAGGATGCAGTTGAGGCTACAGGATGGGGAAATGGGGTTGCTGGCCAGGGTCAGATAATCCGAGCAATCTCTAACTGAGCCAAATTTGATCCATGGGACCTCCATTGGAAAAGGCAAAATAGGGTACCAGAAAGGGAAACTAAGAAGAATGATAATCAAGGCAAGATGCTGAGCAGAAGCCAAGTGTTCACATCAGATTGAATTCATTTAAAAAATGTACATCCCCTCACATCTGCCCATTTCTACATGCATAAACACACCCCAACTTGAGCAAGTGCACACAAACACACACGCACACACCACAGACACAAAATGTTGACACACAGACCCATACCCACAGTGACAGAACCTAGTGTGACCTGCTTTGGTTGGCATATACTGTAACACCTGATCTGTCTGCAACTGGCTGGGAAGGAAGCTCTTTATACATGCAGGTATAATAGAAGCATAACTTGAAATAACAAAGTCTTTTTAATTTATCTCAAACAGATAGTTTTCTGTCTTATTATAACAAAATGAACCTGATACAACATTTTCTGGATGATCCCAAGCCATCTTTATGGGTACTCATTATTGGGAGCTGGGCTAAAACATAGGGTGTTGTTAGGAGCTATGTTAAAGTGTATTGAACTTTTATCCCTCCACTAAATGGCCCCAGTGTAAACATTCTGTTTACATAGACACTCATATCATCCATACATGTGCACAGATATATATGGATATGAATATATACACACACACTATCTTTCATATGTGTCTCCATACAAGTTGCACATAAATCATACTGTGTAGATACACACACAGTGCATTTACTTATAAGCAACATATGCACTCCCTGTAGCTAGGTTTGTAAGTGGCTCCATTTCTTATAGCCAATAGACTGCTTCTTTCGTCATTTCCCTTCCTTCCTTTGCACACTAATTTTTAGGATTAACGAGTTAGTGCAGCATTCACTGCAGAGTTGGTGGTTTTAATTGGTTGCACATGACTCAGTTAAAGAAGGCATTTTAACTACAAAGAACTTCACTGGGAGATGGGCTCACGGGGAGTTATTAGAAGCAAGTGCATAACAGCTCCTTGGGAGGCCATTATTTTGCACTTCTCTCCCCCCAGAAATCATGTTTATTATTGGTAACAAGGTGAGAGGAAATTCCCTGATTTCATTAGAAACCTGGAAAAATAACTTTTCCTTACCAATATCTTCCTTTCTTGCTGGAACATATTTCTTCTGGAAGATGGTATGGCAAAATGGCCAGCCCCAAGTATCCTTTTTGTCTAATAAACTATCTGGAGCTCCAGGACTTATCCCTGGAGAATACCCCCCCCCCACCACCACCACACACAGATGCAGCAAAACAGCCACCTCATTAACTCAAAGTTGTAAATAACTGGGACACCACCTACTCTGGTAATATTCACATGTGTGACACCTCAGGGAGGGGAGAGAAAAGGTTTCATGAACATTTCACCAACATCTGCTTAATTTACATATAAATAATGGGCTTATTACAAACCCTTATCTGTTCATTGAAGCCAGGCTGGCAGAACCTAGTGTGACATGCCTTGGTTGGCAGATACCTTAACACCTGATCTGTTTGGCATTGGTTGGCAAGGAAATGTTTGCAAGTGCATGTTTCACATAATAGAAGTGTACTTGCAGTGGCCAAGTCCTTTTCATTATAATTGTTTCAAATGGATGTCTCTATATTTTTAAAATTGATTTACAATTAACATATAATATTATATTAGTTTCAGCGGTACAGCATAGTGATTTGATATTTTTATACATTATGAAATGATCACCTCAATGAGACCAGTTGCCCTCCATCACCGTACAAAGTTGTTATAATATTACTGACTCTATTCCCTACGTGTACATTACATCCCCAAGACATGTTTATTTTAAAGCTGAAGTTTGTATCTCTTAATCCCCATCACCTATTTTGTCCATCCCTGTTTTTTCATGCCAAGTGAACCTGACACAATTTTCCCTTTTCAGGTTGATTCCAGGTCATTTTATGGACACTAATAATTGAGTTGTGCTGGGATGTAAGGTGTGTCCTTAGTGTGTCAGACTGTTTAATCATCCAATAAAAGGCCCCAGGCTGTCTATTTTTTAAGAAGCATCCTTTCTTCTTTCCAAAGTTTTTGCTTGCTGATTAAATTGTTTATGCCTCCAGTAGCTCTTTGACATCTTCTGTTCTATCCTAGGCTCAGAAACCATGCTGAGTTACAAGTGTGTATAAAGTAAGACTGAAAGCCTTAGGAGTTTTTCTTTAAGTACTCTGCATGACTTTTTTATTTTTCTGCATGACTTTTGATGTATAGATTTTATATTATCTCTTTTGGCTGCTCTAAAGTTTTTAAAGGTTAATTTTTAGACTTTAGCTCTGAGAGTACTAAACAATTATGGTTTCTAGGAAGGGAACCTTCAGATAAGTGATATATCATTGTACTTAGGGTTAATATAGATAAAGTAAACCTCATTAATTTGGATGTCACTAATTCACAATATGGGACTGTCTTATTTATAAACTAGGTTTGGAGTTTACTATTTCACCAGCTACAAAAAGAAAGGAGAGGGTTGGTGGTAAATTAATACCTTAAACAGAACCACATGGGTAATGCAAGTTTCATTTTCACATGAAACCTGACTATATTTATCTATTTATTAATATGGATCCCAGTAAGCCATCTACTTGGTAATACAATTCACTGTGTATATTTGGAAGTAACAATAACAAACAACAAGACCTCAGTTAATCAATCCATTGAGAAGGAAGTTCATTTGAATAAAGTCAGCCTGGTATACAGAGACATAAGATAATTAGTGGAAGCTCTCAGTCCTTAGCTAGTGGTAGTGGCAGATGAAGAAAAGAGAGAGCCAAGACCATTTTAGTGGGGAAGTTAAAGGTCTGCAGTGACTTTAGCTCAAGAATAACTGGTGTGGGGTCATGTCCCAAGGAAACAGAAATATATCCCACAAGCCTGAGAGAGTCACAGCCTCCCCTTGGAGCATGGCTGGAATGGAATATGTTTCTGACATTACTCTTTGAAGCAAGTTTCTGAACAAGAAGAGTCAATATTAGTGGAGGCATTGTTTTACAGCCTTGAAAGATATTCTGACTTTTCACTAAGTCAGAGTGGTCTTCCCACCAATTAATAGTAGAGAGCTCAATATGTGTTAGGTATCAAGCTAAGTGTTTTACATATATTATTTCATTTTAGCCTTGTGAACTTTGCAGGTAGACATTATTTTCATTGTATAAATGAGGAAACTGCAATTCATTGAAAGGGATTCACTTAACCAAGGTAGAGAATGGTCAAATTAGGTTTCAAACCCAGTTCTAACTCCGCGGCCTGCTATCTTAACCACTACCATATACTGTAGTTCCTCAAGAGATAGGATAAGACAAATATTCTAGGGTGCTATAGCAGGTACATGTCAGTAACTAAGCTGAGACTCAGGGACACTAGTAAGCCCTCCTCACCTACCTTCAAGTCCATGGAGCAATGACCTTCAGCTAGTTCTGGCTGGGATGATGATTACAAAATATATGAAAGAGAAAGGACAACATAAGTGTCCTAATTTCTAAAATAATCATCCTTGAGTCTACCTCTATACAATCCAAAAAGAAGTTGTTACTCAATGTTTGAAACTGTGACCAAGGTCAAACGGGAACCATGTTTTAACTTTCAGGAACAAAATTGTCAACATCAGCTAATCAGTCTTGCACTAGTTAGCACTGGTGGTGAAATGCATGCTATTTTCATGTCACTGAAAAAATGAGTGGCTATTGTGTAGAGCAAAGGATCAATATTGATACTGTGTGAAACGAATTTGCAAGTAAGATACTTTATGTGTTAAGAGATACTTATGAGGGGATGAATAGAATCAAGAGCAAGAATTGGTTCAGGAAAGATGTCCATGCTGATGTACGAATTGATCATCTAGTCATCGAAATGACCCCGATGGAAATATTGAAAAGGTCAAAGATTTGCTTTGTTAAATGTCTTAATGCCTTGCAATTATAAGAATGATGGCTGGGAATCCAATTTGGATGAAGAAACTAACTTGTTCTGGAAGAAACACTAAACACAAGGAAGTTTCTGAAAAGATATCAGTGCATTTTGAGTGATGAATGAAAACAGGAAGGACTTGACATTTGTTTTGAACTTTCAAGGGAAGTTGGACAAAGCAAGGTGTTTTCAAGCAGAATAGTAACCAGGGTGGAAGATGGCTTTTCTAGTATATCCAAGGAGAAAAAGTGCTAGAAACCTCAGAGGCAAATTCAGCATGCCAGAGACCCCAAAAGCGTACAGGATCCAACTAAACATGAGGATAACTATTCTGCCAACGATGATGCTATTCTGCTAACAATGATTATACTGTCCATGTAGAATTCAATTCTCAAAGGCAGGCAGTCAGGCTAACAGGATAGTCATTCTCAAGTACTACTAGAATTATGTGACTGGCTTCTTCACCACAACAGTGCTGTGGTTGACAAGTTTTACAATTTTGGTTGTGCCTAAGAACATTTGAAAATCCCTGCGAGTTTAGCTGTGTCCTAGGCTCTTGGAACAATTTTAGTTTTGCACAGGGGAAATATTAGAAATTCAGTCTTACTCTGGCTTTTTCACCCCATAAATTTAATGGGGTCTTGCTTAATTTCCTATAACTTCCTCTAGAATCCAAATCTCTTATTTGGTTGCCCAATTGATCATACATTTCCCCTAAGAGGAGGGTACTGATTTGCCTCTCTTCAGGCCTTTCTAATTCTTACTTTAATACTACACTTCTATCTGCTCTTGGAACTCCTGGATTCCTTCTGCCTATGTCTTGTGTTGACCTCTACTATTGCCACTTCCAGGTCTTCCTGACATTTTGGTCACCTCCTTAATTTTTTTTCATAATACTTAGGTCCTTTGTAGAGCTAATATAATCCCTGATGGCCTATCTGATCTTTAGGTCCTGGCCATCTCTGATTTGACCCATGAACCTGGACAACATTTAATGGCTCATAACTTTAAGAATAACAGTTAAAGAATTCAACCTATCTATTGAGATGATCATATGGTATTTTTATTCTTCAATTTGTTAATATGGGGTGTCACATTGATTGATTTGCATATATTGAAGAATCCTTGCATCCCTGGGATAAATCCCACTTGACCATGGTGTATGATCCTTTTCATGTGTTGTTGGATTCAATTTACAAGTATTTTGTTGAGGATTTTTGCATCTATGTTCATCAGTGATATTGGCCTGTAATTTTCTTTTTTGTGTGTGATATCTTTGTCTGGTTTTGGAATCAGGGTGATGGTGGCCTCGTAGAATGAGTTTGGAAGTGTTCCTCCCTCTGCAATTTTTTGGAAGAGTTTGAGAATGATAGGAGTTAGCTCTTCTCTAAACGTTTGATAGAATTTGCCTGTGAAGCCCTCTGGTCCTGGACTTTTGTTTGTTGGAAGACTTTTAATCATATTTTCAATTTCATTACTTGTGATTGGTCTGTTCATATTTTCAATTTCTTCCTGGTTCAGTCTTGGAAGGTTGTACTTTTCTAAGAATGTGTCCATTTTTTCCAGGTTGTCCATTTTATTGTCATATAGTTGCTTGTAGTAGTCTCTTATGATCCTTCGTATTTCTGCAGTGTCAGTTTTAACTTCTCCTTTTTCATTTCTAATTTTATTGATCTGAGTCCTCTCCCTATTTTTCTTGATGAGTCTGGCTAAAGTTTTATCAATTTTGTTTATCTTCTCAAAGAACCAGCTTTTAGTTTCCTTGATATTTGCTATAGTTTTTTCAACACCCATTTATGATAAAAACTCTCCAGAAAGTGAGCATAGAGGGAACATGTGCTCATCATAATAAAGGCCATATATGACAAACCCACAGCCAACATCACTCTTAATGGTGAAAAACTGAAAGCTTTTCCTCTAAGATCAGGAACAAGACAAAGGTGTCCACTCTCGCCACTATTATTCAACATAATTTTGGAAGTCCTAGGCATGGCAGTCAGAGAAGAAAAAGAAATAAAAGGAATACAAATTGGAAAAGAAGTAAAACTGTCACTGTTTGCAGATGACATGATACTATACAAAGAAAATCCTAAAGATGCCACCAGAAAACTATGAGAGCTAATCAATGAATTTAGTAAAGTTGCAGGCTACAAACTTAATACACAGAAATCTCTCGCATTCCTATACACTAACAATGAAAGATCAGAAAGAGAAATTAAGAAAGCAATCCCATTTATCACTACAACAAAAAAAATAACATACCTAAGGATAAACCTACCTAAGGAGGAAAAAGACTCGTATGCAGAAAACTATAAGACACTCTTGAAAGAAATCAAAGATGACACAAACAGATGGAGAGATATACCATATTCATGGATTAAAAGAATCAATATTGTGAAAATGACTATACTACCCAAAGCAATCTACAGATTCAGTTCAATCTCTATCAAATTACTAATGAGATTTTTCACAGAATTAAAGCAAAATTTTTACAATTTGTAGGGAAACACAAAAGACCCTGAATAGCCAAAGCAATCTTGAGAAAGAAAAATGGAGCTGGAGGAATCAGGCTCCCTGACTTCAGACTATATTACAAAGCTACAGTAATGAAGACAGTATGGTACTGGCACAAAAACAGAAATAAAGATCAATGGAACAGGATAGAAACCCCAGAGATAAACTCACGCACCTATGGTCACCTAATCTATGACAAAGGAAGCCAGAATATACAATGGAGAAAAGACAGCCTCTTCAATAAGTGGTGCTGGTGCTGAGAAAACAGGACAGCTACATGTAAAAGAATGAAATTAGAACAGTCCCTAATACCATACACACAAAAAAACCTCAAAATGGATTAAAGACCTAAATGTAAGGCCAGACACTATAAAACTCTTAGAGGAACACCTAGGCAGAACACTCTTTGACATAAATTTCAACAAGATCTTTTTTGACCCACCTCTGAGAGTAATGAAAATAAAAATAAAAATACACAAATGGGACCTAATTCAACTTAAAATCTTTTGCACAGCAAAGGAAACCATAAACCATACGAAAAGACAACCCTCAGAATGAGAGAAAGTATTTGCAAATGAAGCAACTGACAGGGGATTAATTGCCAAAATATACAAAGAGCTCATGCAGCTCAATATAAAAAAAAAACACCCAACCCAATCCAAAAATTGGCAGAAGACCTAAATAGACATTTCTCCAAAGAAGACATACAGATGACCAACAAACCCATGAAAAGATGTTCAACATCACTAATTATTAGAAAAATGCAAATCAAAACTACAATGAGGTATCACCTCACACCGGTCAGAATGGCCATCATCAAAAAATCTACAAACAATAAATGCTGGAGAGGGTGTGGAGAAAAGGGAACTCTGTTGCACCATTGATGGGAATGTAAATTGATACAGCCACTATGGAGGACAATATGGAGGTTACTTAAAAAACTAAAAATAGAATTACCATATAACACAGCAATCCCACTCCTGGGCATATACCCAGAGAAAACCATAATTCAAAAAGACACATGCACCCCAATATTTATTGCAGCACTATTTAAAATAGCCAGGTCATGGAAGCAACCTATGTGCCCATTAACAGAGGAATGGATAAAGAAGATGTGGTACATATATACAATGGAATATTACTCAGCCATAAAAAGGAATGAAATTGGGTCATTTGCAGAGACGTGAATGGACCTAGAGACGGTCACACAGATTGAAGTAAGTCAGAAAGAGGAAAACAAATATTGTATATTAGCACATGTATGTGGCATATAGAAAAACGGTATAAATTATTTGCAAAGCAGAAATAGAGACCCAGATGTAGAGAAAAAACATATGGATACCATGGGGGAAGGGGGGAGTGATGAATTGGGAGATTGGGATTGACATATATACACTATTGATACTATGTATAAAATAGATATCTAATGAGAACCTACTGTATAGCACAGAGAACTCTACTCAGTGCTCTGCGGTGACCTAAGTGGGAAGGAAATCCAAAAAATAGGGGATATATGTATATGTATAGCTGATTCACTTTTCTGTACAGCAGAAACTAACACAACATAGTAAAGCAACTATACTCCAATAAAAATTAATAAAAACAAAACAAAACAAAAAAGAATTCAACTTATTTGTTTTTTTTTTCTTTTTTTAAATTAATTTTTATTGTGAAGGGGATAACTCTCATTTGCATATAAAAATTCTGATGTGTTTTTCACATAATCCCTCCTATTACTTTACTAGTACTCTGAAACACTGTTTTATATCAGCTTTATTAAACCCTAATCTTGACCAGCTAGAAGAGTAGTGATACCAGACATCTTGTCCCCACATTTCGGTTGTGTCTTCATTCATATTTATGCTGTGAATGATCTTGCACTACAGATGAATTTGGGCATAGAAGTTAAACTTGAAGAATCTATAGAGCTTGGGAAACTGAAGAAACAGAGATGGGTTAAAGTTTAGAAACAGTGTAATGGCCTAGATATTGTTTGCCTCTATTCTTAACCTTTCAATCCCACTCTGAACACCAGTTCATTTGCCTGGATTCTTGATACTTGTCTATCTCTTGGCAGTCCTCTACTCTTAAGGTACTGAAATCCATCTCTAGGTCCTTTCTCTGGAGTTCTACTTCCAGATACAATGCTCTGGAACACAATTATAACCTTTCACAATTAGTGACATTGCCGTGAGAGTCATGCAGCCTTCCCCACATCCTAGCCTAACCCCCTTGTATAGAAAAGCTAATGCGGATGGGTTCCTAGTGTTGAGGCAGGTACTGTTGGCAAGCTTCCTTTAGGGCGAGACTGAAGTCTATGTTGTTTCTTCTTGCCCCTGACTTGCCCATTCCAGATTTCTTCTCCCTCTTTCCTGAGCAGCCACTGAGGTACCAGCAAGACATCTGGCCAAAACAGTGAGGGTTAAGGTATAAACTGAAGCTGGATCTCTTCTAACCTAGTATGACAGTTTGTACTGATCAGGTTAATGAGGATAATTTCTCTTTGGCTTGTACAGAGACATGAAAATGTAACCTGATCTGCTATTAATTACTCTGTCCAATCATTAACATAATGTTTCACTGAAAAGAGAAAGACTATTCACACTGCAGAAGCAGTGTATCAACCAAAGCACCATAATAAAAAAAAATGTTGCCTTTTGTGTTCAGTAGGCAAGCTGTACTACCACTGTGAGCAGGACATGCACTTTGACATATTTCTCACCAGTAGGGATGAGCTGTCCTGAGCCATACACCCTCGTCCAGTTCCCTCAGGTTAATTATACACATTTGTGTGATGATTGGCAGGGAATAGGGAGGTACACTGTGGTCTTGGGAACAGAGTGAAACTAACTGGGCCACAAAAAGATTAAATAACTGTATCTTGAGTGAGAGCAACATAATGCTTTATCAAATACATGAAACAACTTTAGATGGCTCTTTTGTATTCTTTTATTAACAAGTATTTATTGAACAATTATTCCTTGTTAAGCTCTGTGGGTACTAGGGATGTAGTGTTCAAACAAAACAGACACAGATCCTGCCTTTGTGAAGTTTATAATCCAGGTAGAGGATATATATCTATATCTATCTATATTATATATCATGCAGAATATTCAAATGCAGTTGTGAGAAATTTATAATGAAAAAGTGGAAAAGCTAGGGTGCTTGAAGAGCATATGATAAAGAGACTTGGTGGAACCCAAAGAATGAGCCAGGTGAAAAGTGGAGTAAGGAAGGGGAGAAAGAACAGCATGTGTGAAAGTTATGAGGAGGCAAACAGGTCTGAAGAACTTAAAGACATCCAGGAAGGAAAGGAGTTCAGAGAGCAAACAAGCAACAAAAGATGAGACTGGAGATTGAGGCAAGTGGTATATTGTTTTTTGGCCATGAACAGGCTCTAGATGGGCTGCAGGTGTTCTTGGATGTTGACAGGTAATGTTAGTTACTTCCATGGGGCATTTGGACTTTATTAACGGCAATGGGAAGTAGTTGAAGGTTTCTAAGCTCAGTTGACCTATAACTAGTAAATTAAAAAGAAAATTCCCAATGGCCAATGCACTAAACAAAACCCTCAACATATATCAGAAACCTGGGTTCAAGAACAAAAAGAAAAACATGTATGGATAGAGCAGATGAAGCATTTCCACCCTGCATCTGCACAGAAGGCTAGGCAGAACCCCTGAGAGGCTGAAAAGTAATTACACTTCTGCACTGGATTCATGTCTTAACCACAAGGAGTGTGTTCTGCAGGCTCTATTTCCTAATTGAGGGTAATTACAAGAAGTTAAAGCTAGATTAGAGACAATTAGACCCTATACAAGAGGGAACTCTGTGGGTGATCAGGAAGGGAGTAGGAAGAACCAGCTGGGAAAGTGTTTCCCAAACTGCTTGGCATTCTTTGACTCACATTGTAGGAGGAGTTTTTTTGGGTGAGGGAGTCTATCTGTGCTCCTGGTGGTGCCCACCTGGAGGGTAGGCAGGTGAAATGAGGTAAAACACACACACACACACACACACACACACACACACACACACACACACACACATCACTGACAGTCAGTCAAGATTACCTTTTCCTCAATCCAAGGCTGCTTCATAGGCCAGAAGCCAATAAATGGAAACAAAGAGGAAAGGAAGGTGAGAGTCCCATTACAGTTCGATTGAAGACGTCTTATTTGAGCAACTACTTTTGTCCCACTCTAGATCTAGATACTATGGAAGAGACATGGCAAGCATATGATCTTCCCTTTAAGGAGTTTCCAACTCTATCTGAGAAGTTTGGTGTGGCTAGAGCACAAAGGGGGAGAAGGAGATTGGTGAGGGGAGAAGCCAAGAGGTGGCCACAAGTCAGACTGAGGGTCTCTGATTCCATCCCAGGGGCACTGGAGAACCACGGAGAGTGATAAACAGGGAAATAATAGGGTCAGTTTTGGGTTTTAGGAAGATACATCTGCCACTGTGGGGAGGGTGGATGAGGGGACGTGGCAAGGAGCAAGGTTGTGGCGCTCAGTGAGAGCTGCCTGTGGAGGAAGATGGGGGTGTCTATGACCACGAGGAGGAAACTTAGGAGGAGAGGCCAGTGTAGGCAGAAAAAAAGTGACTTATTTTATCTCTTCATCCACCAAACCTCCATTGCTTTGGTAAGTCATTGATTCATTCAATCAACAAATAATGATTTTGCATCTGTGCAGAGCACCATGCTAGGGGACATTAAGAGTAATAAGGATGATGTTATTCCAGTCTTCAAGCGTCTTGATTAACTACCTTTTCAAGTGAGTAGAACAGTCAATAGCTTCTCTAGGATTTTAGAGATTGCTCTGATCAGTGGAGAGGCAGATGATCTAAGAAACCACAGAAGGTGGGGTGAATGTGCATGAACCCTGAGGAGAGGAACAGTGAAAGGCACCTAAGTTTGGATGGGAAGGGTATGGTGACTAGGCACGTATGTAGGTGTGTGTGTGTGTGTGTGTGTGTGTACACATGGGCACATTGGGCACGTGCACATAATGAAACCAAAAACCTTAACACCAACAGGTATTTCTACAACACACATACAGAAAGAGAGAGAGACAAAGACAGAGAGATGGACTTTTGTGTCAAACAAATTTGGGTCTTTTGAATTTTCCCCTAAAAGGCCTAGTAGAATAGCCTGAGGGAGTCACTTGTCTGGCAAACTTAATTTTACCATGCAAGGATTAACCTGGTATTCCCAAGGGCTTTAGGCTATCGGACCTCAGGGATGGTCCCTGCTCTGTTGGCTATTTCTCTGGAAGGAGGTAGCAGCAGTGGTCTGAGCCCCCAAGTACAAAGCCTAGTGCTTGGCTTCCTTCACAGAAGCCCAGGCTGCTCTGAGAAAAAAGACTCCCTGTGGATGGTGAGGGCCATTAGGTCCTTTTAGCATATACCCACTGACACATAAGCCTCCTCCCTGCCTTTTTAACATCCTTGTTTCTCAAGCTATATGTGATGGGGTTGACCGTGGGAGTGACCACAGTATAGAACAGGGAGAAGATCTTGTTCAGGGCAACAGCCTGGGTTGCTGTGGGAATGGCATACACTTTCCCAGTGTTGCATAGTACAGAGCGACCACTATGATGTGGAAAGAGCAGGTGGAGAAGGCCCATTGCTTTCCTGCAGCTGATGGAATCCTGAGGACAGCAGCAACAATGTGGATATAGGAGGCTCCAGTGAGTAGGAAGGGCACCATAGTGACAAAGGAGGCCAGTAGGAAAGTGGTTTCCTCCACTGTCTCAGTATCAGAACAGACCAGCTCCAGCACAGGGGCCAGGTCACAGAAGAAATGGTCAAACTTATAGGTTGGACAGAAGGGCAGCTGGAAAGTCATGGTAACAGTGACCACAGGGGTTAGGAACTCACCCAGCCAAGACCCACCTGCAAGCAGGATACATGTGTGGAGGTTCATGAGGGATGGGTACTGGAGGGGGCTGCAGATAGCAAAGTAGCGGTCATAAGACATGGCTGCCAAAAGAAAGCGCTCAACTACTGCCATGGAACCGAAGAAGTAAAACTGGACCACACATCCTACAAAAGAAATCACCTGGGGACCTGAGAGGTGTGTCTGCAACATCTTAGGGCCAATGGAGGTAGTGTACCAGATCTCAAAGAAGGAGAAATTGGACAGAAAGAAGTACATGGGGGTTTGGATGCTGCAATCAAGGGAAATGACTGTAACGATAAGAATGTTTCCCAGCAAGGTCACTACATAGATTCCCAGAAATATCCCAAAAAGAAAAAACTGTAACCCATGGAGACTCGCAAATCCCAGGAGGAGAAATTCTTTGAGAATGGTCAGATTACCCATATCTGTGACATTCGCGCATTAGACCTGAGGAAAGGAGAGAAATATAGCCAGTTGGAAAAAGAGCCATGCTACTGGAGGGGGGCAACAGTACCAGATATGCCATATATTATAAAACTCAAAGACCCTGTCTTTTCTCCTCTGGAATAAATTTTCTGTTTTGTTCTACTAGGTGTATTTACCTGATAGTTATAGTGAAATCAGAAGCTATGCCTTGGAGAGTTAACAGAGAGGGTGTCTCCTTTGCTGTTTTCCACTCTTTTTCTTGACATAACCTGTGATGAATCTACCTTTGGGAGTCTCACAGTGGGAGGCAAACACCTCTTAATGGGGACATGGCGCGGAAGCTTCTCTGAACTTCTGAAACTCAGCTTTTAAGACTCAATGGAAATGTGAGTCCAAAATGATAAAATAGCATTAGAATTCACACCACCCTACCTCCCCCCGAACCCCTAAGTCAGGGTGGGTTTCACCAGGAACGTAATAAGAGGGAGGAGGGGAATTCAGAACTACTGATCTTAAAGTATCTGTAAGAAAAATAAGAGTTTCTGCCAGGCTCTGGGGACATGGAGCTGATTGCTTCCATGGCATCAAATTCCTATGGAAATTGGGGGGAAAATGTATGTAAAGTTATTCACTTGAAATGTTAGAGAAAAATTATGTTTCATCCTTCATAAATGAAAATGACATTCCTGACTCACAAGCAGTAGGACGTGCATTTAGAGTTATTTTTCTTCCAGCCGCAGGGATGGGTTAGCAGTGAGTCATGGATGCATTTCCTCCATCCCCACAAGCACACCCCCCCCCCGCCCAGCTCAAAGACCCAGATCTGTGAAATGGTTGTCTGGTCTTAGCGCTTGAGCTGTGTGATAGGATTAACAATCAATCTGTGCTGTGGCCTAAATTAGGGGTAAGTGTGAGGTCACAGTTAGCGGCTTGGTTCAGTTGGTGTTCTAGGCTGAAGGCTCAATCTGTGGCCAGGGAATAAAAGCCATCTTTGCTGCTTTGCTTGGGGTAATGACAATGTGTCCCTAAAAGATTATTGTTAAGTCATATTTTTGTAAATGAAGTCCTATTTTAAATCCACTCGGAGAACTGGCTATTCAAAGGACTCTTGTTAAGAATGCTTCTGTGACATGAAAGAATTTCTGCATAATTTATCCTTTGTACCAATATGGATTGTTAATACACTGGGCTCGTGTAAAGGAAGGTCCACCTATAATGGGGGTATCCAGGACATTTAGGGAGCCTAAGGTGGTACTGAACGTAATTACAGTGTGTAAGGAAAATCAGTCAGTAACTAGAGTTGTCCCTGGGGGTGATAGCTGCTTCTTAATTGTGGGATTAAGCTGCAGTGTCCTATTACTTACCATTTTACCTTATCTTCAGAGACTGGCAGCCAGCATTCAGAACCAAAATTAACATCATTAGATTTTTATCATTCAATCCCAAGTCTTGTTAATTAACAATGAATAAACTTGATTTTCCCTTTTTGGTTTACAGGTGTGCTCCTTGGTGCCCCCAAATTCAAAGGCACACCAGCTTCCCTAAATCCTTGCCCATCCTCTCTTTTCTTGCGGTGAAGACAGAGTAGTGATATCGCAAAAGAGAGGTTTCAGCTCAGAATTCTATTCATTCTTTCATTCAGTCATCTATTCACTCACCACATAGTTTTGGACACCTACTATGTGTCATATATTGGGCTAGGTAGGCATTGGAGATAAAATTATGAACAGGAAAGTCATGGTCTCAATGTTTCCAGAGCTTACATCCTACTGGTGGAAGTGGTCTCAAAAATAACTGTAAAACTAGTATTGCGATCAATTCTATGTGGGTATTAATATAAAATACAGGGTCTTAATATAAAAAACAGTGTGGGGAGAGGTGACCTTGTTTTGACAAAATGGTCAGGGAAGATCTCTCTGAAGAAGAAGTCATATTTAAGCTGAGATCTGATGAATATGGAGTAGCCAGCTATGAGAACAATCAGAGGGGAGGTATTACAGGTAGAGAGGCAACATGTGCAAAGGTCTTGAGTGAGATAAGCACTTGAATACTGGAAGAATAAAACATGCAAGCAAACAGCAAAAAACAACTGTGGCTGGAGGGCAACAGGTAAGGCAGGTGAGGGAAAGAGTGATAGGAGGTGAATTTGTAGAATGCATATCTGATTTACAATTTGAAAAGATCCCTCAAGCTTCTATGTGGAGAATGGACGGTAAAGGGCTAAAAGGGAAGGTGAGAAAACTGGTGAGGAAGCTAATATATTAATACAGGTAAGAAATGGTAGGATCAAGTTGGGATGGATAAGGTGGATTAATTTTAAGGCTTTTTACATAGTAGAATTGATATATATTTTCGTACCTGTCTGTATGCATATTATACTTTAATAAAAAGTTTACTTTAATGAAATGACATAGATTGCAGATGAATTGCTTTAGAAGAGGGCATGAAGAACTGGAAGGAATTAAGGATGAATCCCAGGCTTTTGGCTTAAGCAACTGCATAGATGATCATCTCTTTTTCTGAGATGGGAAGACCAAGTAGGTAATTTAGTTTGAGGGGAATTTTCTTTTGTTTTCCTTCCTCCCTCCCTCCCTCCCTCCCTCCCTTCCTTCCTTCCTTCCTTCCTTCCTTCCTTCCTTCCTTCCTTCCTTCCTTCCTTCCTTCCTTCCTTCCTTCCTTTTTGTTAGATCTAGTGGGTTATGATCCATTGCTAGGATGACAGTTTCAATCCTCATATGGGTCAGTAATCTGGTAACAGACCGAGCCCCAGCCCTGAGAGACAGGGCTGTCACTGTGGCCACACAACAAGCTTAAGTAAAAGTCTGACAAACTCTTGTCCTTGGTCTCAAAAGGGACCAGGGAAGAGAGGAGAGTGAAAGTGTCAGTATAACCTTTACTCACTCTGTAGATATTGCTCAAAGCACAGGGTTAGCAACTGCATATCGGGAGCATCCTGTGCATACGAAGCACAGGAAAGCACAATTCCATGGAGGACTGTTAGACTCTCTTCAATGTGGGTCTCCAAGAAACCTTCATTAATGGCAACCCAACTACCCAGAGCTTTCAATTATCTGAGATTAAAAAAAAAATTCTTTTGTCTCATTTTGCCTTTGCGTGAAAGAGACAGGTAATGAAACAAGCTTAGTCAAGAAAACAATTTTCAGATGTCCCGGGGTTGGAATACATTCAGTTCTACTCTTTCTCTCTTCATTTCATTTGTAGTTCTGGCTAATCAGAATTAATGCTCAGAATAATGGCTGGAGGCTCTGAAAGATCCTCAATCAGTAAAGAGTGATTCAAGTATATCGTTATACTTGATTTACTAAGTCGCGAGAGTGGACTCAGATATCTTAGTGGAATATTGTTTTTAGCAAATACAGTGGAAAACAGCTTTGTTCTTACCCTTCAGTTACTCAGAAAATCGAATTAAACATATACCCTTTCCCCCTTTCCCTTGATGTTCCCTTAATCAGGACTTGTCTTGGCATTAATTCTTCTATGTCCTTATAATTGCCAAAAGGTATTCATTAACATGAAAAATTGGTGCCCAGTGTAAAATAAAATCCCCCAAATTTACCTCCCTCCACCATCTCCAAGATGCTAATAGTTGCAAAAGTACAAGAATAAAATTGAACGTGTAGCAACATAACTAGGGAGTGAGAGACTAGGGAATGAACTCAAACTCATTACCTCTTCTAGAGTCAATCCAAGAAAACCTCTTGGAAAAGGGGGTGGTGAGGAGGAATCCAAAGAATGGCTGAAGATTAACTGCTGGAAGGGAGAAATATACAGCTTGATAAGGAGAGCAGTGATCTGGCTATACCTATCATATACCATCTGATCCAGCAATCCCACTGCTGAGTATATATCTAAAGGAAATGAAACCAATATCTCAAAGAGATATCTGCATCCCCATGTTAATTGTAGCAATGTTCATTACAGCCAAGATATAGAAACAACCTAAATGTCCATTGATGGATAAACAAATAAATAAAATGTGGTATATACATACAATGGAATATTATTCAGCCTTAAAAAAGAAGGAAATTCCTGTCATTTGCAACAACATAGATGAACCTAGAGGGCATTATGCTAAGTGAAATAAGTCACGCAGGGAAAGATAGATGCTGTATGATCTCGCTTACATGTGGAATCTAAAAAAGATGAACTGCGCAAAAAACAAAACAAAACAAAACAAAAAAACTTAGGGGCTTCCCTGGTGGCGCAGTGGTTGAGAGTCCGCCTGCCGATGCAGGGGACACAGGTTCGTGCCCCGGTCTGGGAAGATCCCACATGCCGCGGAGCGACTGGGCCCGTGAGCCATGGCCGCTGAGCCTGCGCGTCCGAAGCCTGTGCTCTGCAACGGGAGAGGCCACAGCAGTGAGAGGCCCGCGTACCGCAAAAAAAAAAAAAAATAAATAAATAATAAAATAAAATAAAATAAAAAAGATGAACTGATAGACCAGAGACTAGAGACATGGTTACCAGGGGCTGGGTGTGGGGGGTGGGGAAAATGGGAAGATGCTGGTCAAAGGGTACAAACTTTCAGTTATAAGATGAATAATGTACAGCATGGTGACCATAGTTAATAATACTGAATTGTATACTTGAATTCTCTAAGAGCGTAGATTTTAGGTGCTCTCACCACAAAAGAAGAAAATTACATGAGGTGATGGATGTGTTAACTAACTTGATTGTGGTAATCATTTCATAATGTATATATATATTAAATCATCATGTCATACATTCTAAAACAGAAACCCAGTGCTGTCCCTTTCTTCAGACACCCAACTCTATCCATTTTTTAACAAGTAAGCAACAAACACATGACATGCAAATGTGCCCTTAGCTCTTTATTCTCCCCAAAGTTATATTATACTGATATCAGAGGCAGTTGTTTAATGATATCAGAGATAATTGGTAGGTACAGAGATCATCTTAGTAGCCCAGTCCTCACTCTTTAGGTCATCCTTTTGTCTAAATACATATAAACCTGTTCCTGAAAGTGGTATCTGAGAGATACTAGGCTGATGAGCAGGAAAACTACCCAGAGACAGTCTTTGAAAAAGCAGAGCAGAGAAGAAATCCTTAACTAGTACTATACTAGCTCTTCTACCAATAGATGAAGTTGGGTTTTTTTTTTTTTGATCAACTCTCTCTATAAGTAGTATTTTTTTTTTTTTTTTGATCAACTCTCTCTATAAGTAGTGCCTTTCTTGAATAATTCAAGTTTGTGCCGTGCAGGAGGAAAATTTGATTATAAGTTTATTTTCCTTTGAGCACAACTTGTGGAACATGATAGACAGATCACTTTTTAAAGGAATTGTACATTAATGCAAGAAACCCCTTGGTGTCCAGGGGAATGATTTTGTTATTTGTGTTTTTGCACCTTGAGACCTAGACATAGGCTTTATTGAAACCAGGAGACAGGCATTGCTGAGATGCCTGAAACAAACATTACTGAGACCCAGAAACAGACTGAGAGATAGGCATTATTGAGACCTGGTGACAGATATTTCTAATTCAACTATATTCTTTGGTGCCAAATACTTTCCTCCTGTTCTGTTCCATTTGTCAACACGACAGACAATGAAATGGGCCCGGAAATATCTTGGGCCAAATGATATGTGATGTGTCATTGTGTGACATACCTAGCCTAAATGTGAAGAATGGCAACAATTATCCTAGTAAGTTGTGCAAAGAATAACAGGCTCATACTTTTGGTCTCAAACTGTCAAGATATTTCATACAAAAATTTGAGAGAGTCTAAATAATCTGTATAAACACCTAAGTTTCCCTTTACCTCAACATAGACTCTCATTATGGTTGTTACTTTATAGCAAAAATCCGAAATTGGTGGAATTCAGAAAACATTCTGTCAATAAACCATTCTAGAAAATAAAATTGGTCTGCACAATGCCAAATACCCAGTTTGAATGAGGAGTTTACTTTTTAACCTGTTATATATTTTTAATTGACTTCTCATGTTCATCTTGTCACTCTGAGTCAAGAAATAGCATTTGCTAGACTTTCTATGCCTGCTCCATTTCCTTATATCCAGGAGAACTGAAACATCTAGATCCATCACTCTAATACTTATCTGCTCATATGCGCATGGTGTTACGCATTTGAATAGTGGTAACATTTCTTTTCTTGCATCTTTCACTCATAGTCTTGGTGTTTGACTCTAACAACGGAGAAAACCTCAGTACCCCTCCTACTCACTGCTTTCTCATCCTCATTTTGTAGCATTCAAGAGCACTATCTGTCACCACTCACATTTTCTTTTTCTTTTTGAAGCTTTCTGCTCCTGGACTCCTCTTCTTCACTGATCATGACAGATTTACAGTGGTTAGGAAGCTGCGATAGTCACAGTGACAAGGTATCTTTGGTCTGTACCAAAGGCTTTATCATGTCACAGGGAAGTAGTATATTGTAGTAGTTAAGAGCCTGGTCTTTTGTGTCAGATAGACCTGAGTCCGTGTTCTGGCTCCACCACATACTCTCTGTGTGACTCTGGGCAAGTAACTTAACCTCTTGGTGCTTCCATTTTCTCAGCTGCAAAATAGAGAATAATTATAATAATAAAACCACCTTATAGTGTTTTCATTAGAGTTGAATGAGAAAATCTATATGAAGTATTGGTGAGGTGCTCAGCACTCTAAGTGCTCAATCTCATTTTCATTTGACAATGTGTACCTGTGTGTACGATTACTCTTCAGATGTTTTACGTGTTGTCTCCCTCACAAAGTTGTAAGTGCCTCAAAAGTAGGTTCAATCTTGTAGTTTTTCTACTGTTCTCCTCTGATCTCCTTCACATATCTAACGTAAGAAATGAGCCCCCAGTAGGATCTTAATAAATATTTATTGGTATAACTTTTTACCCATCCCAGCCAAAATCGGCAAGCTTTAATATGGTCACTCTTGACAGAAGTCCAGAGAGATTTTTCTTACCTCTCACTGTCCTTTTCCTCTACAGAGGGGCTTGCGCATGACCCCATGATCTGGTTGCTTCACTCACTTTGACAGAGAATCAGAATCCTCCATCAAGAGCATTCTCAGTCTAGCTGCTTCTCTAGCTGCCCAACTTAATATCCTGCCTTAACTTCCTTCCATTAGGGAGTCAGGTCCTGCCTGTTTGCTCAATACGTTGTTCTCATGAAAATCAATTTCCCTTAAGCCTGTTTCCCAAGGGTAATGTTTTCTCCTTCCACTGGAAAAGTTAAAATTGTAGAGTATACAAAGAGTATCCAGAATATCTTGTGCCAACAAATTTCTTACCAAATCCTGAACTTCGAAGTTTGTGGGTTCAAAGGAGCCAATTACTACTCTGAAGCCAGACTTCCCTGTTGTGATGAACAGGGCCAACCCTCAGCCACACTGGGATATTGGGAAAGGTTGATCTGAAGCTACATTTCCTCTTTCTTTCTCTAGCACATTCCATCCCAGTTTCATATTGTCTATGAACCCTTTTCCTTTCTCTCCACCTCTAGTTCAGTACTTCTAAGAGTTCCTTTCAAAATATGTTCGTTTTAATTTGTAGTAAAATGCACATCTATTTTTTAAATTAATTTTTATTGGAGTATAGTTGTTTTACAATGTTGTGTTAGTTTCTGCTGTACAGCAAAGTGAATCAGCCATACCTGTACATATATCCCCTCTTTTATGGATTTCCTTCCCATTTAGGTCACCACAGAGCACTGAGTAGAGTTCCCTGTGCTATACAGCAGGTTTTCATTAATTATCTATTTTATACATAGCAGTGTCAATCCCATTCTCCCAGTTCATCCCATGCCCCCCTTCCCCCCAGTATCCATACGTCAGTTCTCTACTTCTGTGTCTCTATTTCTGCTTTGCAAATAAGTTCAATTCTATCGTTTTTCTAGATTCCACCTATAAGCAATATTATACAGTATTTGTTTTTCTCTTTCTGGCTTACATGGGAGCAACCTAAATGTCCATCAACAGAAGAATGAATAAAGAAGATGAGGTACATATATACAATGGAATAATACTAAGCCATAAAAAGTAATGAAATTGTGCAATTTGCAGACACATGGATAGACCTAGAGACTGTCACACAGAGTGAAGCACATGTATTTTTTTAACATCTTTATTGGAGTATAATTGCTTTACAATGGTGTGTTAGTTTCTGCTTTATAACAAAGTGAATCAGTTATACATATACATATGTCCCCATATCTCTTCCCTCTTGTGTCTCCCTCCCTCCCACCCTCCCTAGCCCACCCCTCTAGGTGGTCACATAGCACCAAGCTGATCTCCCTGTGCTATGGGGCTACTTCCTACTAGCTATCTATTTACATTTGGTAGTGTATATATGTCCATGCCACTCTCTCACTTTGTCCCAGCTTACACTTCCCTATTCTTTGGTGTGCAAAAGCTTTTAAGTTTCATTAGGTTTCATTTTGTTTTTATTTCCATTTCTCTAGGAGGTTGGTCAAAAAGGATCTTGCTGATCCTTTTTTTTTCTTAGATTCCATGTATATATGTTAGCAGACGATATATATATATTTTTTATTTCTGACTTATTTCACTCTCTATGACAGAGTCTAGGTCCATCCACCTCACTACAAATAACTAAATTTTGTTTCTTTTCATGGCTGAGTAATATTCCATTGTATATATGTGCCACATCTTCTTTATCCATTCATCTGTGGATGGAC
>NC_041234.1:102900585-102968527 GCF_002837175.3 Physeter macrocephalus
TTTTATAGTGTCTGGCCTTACATTTAGGTCTTTAACCCATTTTGAGTTTATTTTTGTGTATGGTTTTAGGGAGTGTTCTAATTTCATACTTTTACATGTACCTGTCCAGTTTTCCCAGCACCACTTATTGCAGAGGCTGTCTTTTCTCCACTGTATATTCTTGCCTCCTTTATCAAAGATAAGGTGACAATATGTGCGTGGGTTTATCTCTGGGTTTTATTTTTGAGGCACTTATTTAATATAAAACTGAATATAGATCTGTGATGGAAATCTTTGCACATAGTAGGCACAAATTTTTCCTGAGTTAATAAAATAAAGATCCCAAAATACAACTATTTCTTCTTGAGTATTTTCGGTAATGAATCAACAGCTAATAAAAAGTGTTTTCAAACTTCCACCCGTCCTTTTGGTTCAATACTGCTAGGAGACCCCCTTCAAAATATCAGTCCTTCTTTTCAGGCCTTGATTTGTTGTTAAATTTCTTGAAATCATTATGAATTTGGAATCCTCTGAATAATGATGTACAGAGCCTCACTACTGCACTAGCTACGAAGGAAAAATTTATTGAGAAAACTAATATTGTAAACAAGGTTGCAGGGGTCGGGCTTAACCTCCTCAGAAGAATCAAGCATACATAGTATAAATCAATATTATATTGCTGATTACAAATAATTTGTGTCTATTCATTAAAGCAAATACCTCAGACATTTGACAACATTTAAAGCTGTTAATTCAAGTTATTGAATATATTCAAGAGGAAAATAGTTGTATTTTAGATTTCCATTCTATTATTCAGTTAGAAAACATTTACTGAATGCCTGCTACATGCATAGTCCCACTATGCGTATATCTTGAATTATATAGTAAGTGTGCTCCTTTAAAAAGTATATATCTTTTAACTTTTTGAAAACTACTCCAATTTCAAATTCATTTAGGGAGCTTTCTAAGAAAAGAAGTCCTGTGGCAAATTTTGGAAGAGTGAGCAATATTTTGTAATATGACTACTTGTCTGATTGCTATATCTCTGTTTTATAAGTATAGAATTTTAAGTAGTAGATTTTCTTAAATAGAGTTATTCCTGTAATTTAAAGTGGCCTTTGTTCCCAATTATTATCATCTGTTAACATGAGACCCTAGATTTCTCTGGGTTTCAGATAGCAGCAGGGAAACATCTACCACTACATCCCTAAAAACTCTTTGGTAAGACAAATTCAAGAAGTCTTCCTATTCTCCTCCCCTTCCCACTCCCCCTCCCCTCCTCCTCCTTCTTCTTTTTCTTCTTCTTCTTCTTCTTTTTCTCCTTCCTCTTCTTCTTCTTCTTCTTCTTCCTCTTCCTCTTCCTCTTCCTCTTCCTCTTCCTTTTCCTCTTCCTCTTCCTCTTCTTCTCCTCCATCTTTTTTTCTAGAACAGTGTTACCTCTTTCTCTAAAGAAGCCCATTAGGAGCAAAAGATGGCCTCATTTTTTCTAGAATGCAACCTTGGGAAATTCACTAGATGCATTTTTAGGGCCTTTGTTTCTTAGGGTAAAAATGAGGGGATTCATTTTGGGGGGTGATGACATTATAGAGAAGATAGATTTGTCAGGTTCTCAAAGATGAAGTCCACACAGAGGACTCACTTGCAGAGTAGACAAGAAAGTTGGAGAAAGCATTCTGACTTCCATTGGTAGTGGAGGATCACAGAAAGGTGGTGGCAGTGAGGAAATGTGATATCAGAGCCTATAGAAAAGGACCCATATCCACTGTGCAAGTGCCAAAAAAAAGGGAATTACTGTGGAGTACAGGTATTGATTTACGTAGGGGTAGTAGTGTAGTAAAGTGGAGAGAGTATGTGCTTTGAAGACAGAAATAACCCATCAAATCCCAACTTGGCCTTTTGCTAGTTGGGTGACCTTGGACAAATTGTGTAAGTTCAGTGCACTTCAGCTACCTCATCTGTAAAATGGGGACAACAACCTCATTAGGTTTTTGTGTGTTTTAAATGCAAATGCCTTTTATGAAAAACATCTGCTAAAATAAGTGTTCAACAAATATTAGTTCCCTCTGTCCTCTCCCCTTTTGTTTCTTTGGTGAAAAAAAAGAGAGAGAGAGAGAGAGAGAAAGATGAACAGCTTCATTTACTGCAAGGAAAAGCAGCCGGAATGCCAGAGTGATGCTGTGATTGGGAGTCAGGAGCTGGGAGAACCAATATTTCTCACCAAGTGGCATGTAAAGTTCATAAAAGCTTTATTTACAAGACTGTACATCTCTTGGGGGCAAAGGCCTGACCATATTTTATTTCTCTCTGTAATTACATGGCTTCGTGAATGGTTGAAAATTCAGAGGACACCAATCAAGCTTACAGGTGGTTCAACATGGACACTATTTTGTACTTAAAAGGACTTACATCGAAGATGCCAGGAAAAGAAAGTTTGAAAATTGGATGACTAGTTCTCAAAGTTTAGTTATAGACTAAAAGCAAAGTTTCCGCTAGTCAATCTTCAAGAGCTGAAGAATGTTATTGATACAGAGTGGTGATTGGTATCTGGGCAGGCTAGTAAGTGCCATTACATAAAGGAGTCTAATTTCCTGCTCTGTATTTTTATCACAGGTTCCAGATGGAGAATTGGATCATAAGTTTAATGAATCCCTCTTGTAAGAATTTGTAGTAGATAGGAGGATGGTTTTCATCAAAGCTTAAGTGGTAAGGACAAAGGGACAATATCTGAGGTTGTCATAGGAACCTCTTTCCCCTCAAGGGCCATCAGCAGGATTAAATAATGGCCATGGTGCACGTTAGCAAGACTAAAGACAGGAGATGAACAAGAGGGGAAAGAAAATAACTGGGAGTAGGAGATAGGGGAGGAAAGAAGGAAAAGTAAGATGGTGATAATGCCACCACTAACAACTTTAATCACTCCATAGTCATGGTTTACCAGTCTCTGAGCCCTCTCCATTTAATCATGTGATTTCCAGCCACGGTCAGGTAAGAGATATTTATTAAGTCCTGTTCTGTGCCACCTACTGTGGTAGGTGCAGTGGGCGATACAGACATGATTAGAACACAGTTAGGGTAGAAAAGAGCTCTCAGTCTGGCACAGAAGGCTGACGACTTTTTTCCAAGGTGGGAAGAAAAATGCCAAGAGAGAGACTGAAGCAAAGTGCTCGAGTTAGAGGAAGCAGAGAAGACTTCCTAAAAGATGTGGCATTTGAAGTGTTCCTTAAAGGGTGCAAAGGACTTCAGTATGTGAGATTAGGAGAGGGCATACAATGCAGAAGAAATGGATTGAGCCAAGAGACCGAGGAGGAGGGTCTAATATGGATAAAATGATAGCAAACTCTTGCCCCCACTTTTTGCTGTTTCCTATGCACCAGGCACTGTGCTAAGTAGTCTAGATGCATTACCTCATTTAACCCTTATAATAAGCTTATGAGGCAGGATTCCACTATTATCCCTATTCTATAGATGAGGAAACTGAGACCAGAGAGGCTATATAAATTGTCCAATGTTACACAAATATGAAGTGGCAGAGCCACATTTCGAACCTGAGCCTATCTGAGTCCAGAGCCCATGCATGCAACCAACCTATAGACTATTTGCAAGTCAGGTCATGGAGAGGCATGAGAGCATAGTGTGGCTTGAGCACAGAGCATATGGAAAGGAGGAACGTCAGCTGCAGCCAAACTGTGGAGCATCTCATTGGCAGCGTACGATGTGGGGTCTGGATCCTGTAAACAATGGGAAACCATGGGAAATTGTAAAGTAGTGGAGTGACAGTGAAAGTGGTGCTTTAAGAAGATTAATCTGTCAGCAGTGCAGAGGATGGATGGGAAAGGAGAGAAACTGGAGGCAGTTAAGAGGCTATTGCAATACAATAGTCCGGGTGTAAGGTAGTGTATTAAGCACTCGAACTAAGAAAGCCAAAGAGGGCAATGGACAGAGGAGAGACGTTGTGAAGGGAAAAGAAAAGCAGTTCATGACTAACTGGATGTGGGTGTTGAGGAAGAGGGAGGGGTAGAAAATAAATAAGGGACCCTGAGGTTTAGAAGCTTTCTAACTAGAAGAATGGTGATGCCAGTCACAGAGTTGTTGGACTGCTACCCTGGAGAGAAGTTTGGACTTGAGACTGAAACAGGGAGAAATTTCTAAAAAGTGATCTTTGTAACTATGGAAATGAATGAGATGAACTTGGTGAGAGACAATAGCCAAAGGTAAAAGCTTAGGAGAATGCCGCCATTGAATTGATGTGGCAAGGAGGGACAGTTATAATGGAGTTAGATGAGGGATGTCACTGGGGAGGAGAGAGAAACAGGGAATTGTGAGAAAGGGATCTTGAGAAGGTTAAGTGATTGACATTGTCAATATGGTAGAAGAGTCAGAGAAAAAGAAAGATGGGAAAATACTATTAATTTGAGTGATTAGAAGATCTTTAGTGATTGACAAGCAACAGTTCCATAACAGAGCCAGATTTCAAGGGCATGAAGAAAAGAGAGAGTAGGGGTCACACACTGGACACAGTGGGTGTAGAAAATGCCCAGCAGAGTTTCTGTGGTGAAATTAAAGGAGCAAAATAGATACTTAAGTGGTGCTAGGACTATTGAAAGGGTTTCTTAGGGTACGCATGATCCTAGCATATTTGTTAGCTGAAGGAAAATGTTTATTAACTAACAATTGCTAGTGCAGATGTAAAGATTTGGTGTCAAGGGTTAATAGTGACTAGAACAAGATCCTGATGAATGTAAGAAAGGGTAGGTCCAAGAGCTAGGTGGAATGTTTGCTTTGGCAAATATGGGGGTGATAGCTACCTCTTTGAAAAATGAAAAAAAAAAGAGAAAAGAGGCCAACTAAAGTTACAGAAGTATATGGAGATGGAGAGATGACATTAAACTAGAAGCACTCTGAATTTTCAAGGAAATTTGTGCACCATGCACTGACTGGTCTTGGTGATACCAATAGATTATCTAGAGAAGGGAAGGGGAGTAGGCATGGGACTGGGAGCTTCAGGAGTGTGTCCCAAGCAACTGGCACAGTGCCTGACACACAGAGTGCTCAATAATATTTTTTGAATAAATAAGTGAATAAGTGGACAAGATTTAGAATCACCACTATGAAACATGAGCTATGATGTCACAGAAAACGGATAAAAATATTGCAGAATGACACCCACCAGAAAGGCTAAGATGAGAAAGATAAATGATACCAGAGTTAGTGAGGCCATGCAGCAGCTGGATTGCTTACACAGTGCTTGAGGGAGTGTAAATTGGTACAACCACTTTGAAAAACTTTGTCAAGCATTATCTACTAAAGCTAAACATATGCATGCTCCATGAGCAATTCCACTTCTAGGTATATACCCAAGATACTAATACTAAATACTAATATGCGTTAGTTCACCAAAACACATGAACAAGAATGCTCATAGCAAGACACAGAAAACTGATACACTAATAAATATTACATGAGATGCCTGAGGTTGCTTAGGTCGTAAGTAGTGGAACTGGGATATGAACACAGGGCTTTCTTAATATAAAGCCCATGCACTTGCCTCTAAACCACATTGCTACTGGATATCATTTATTATGTGCAGCACGTTACATGTATTGTTGGTAATCCTCACAATCTTGCAATATGTGTAATATTACCTACATTTTACAGATTAATAAATCGAAGGTCAGAATTTACTTGCACAAATTCACACAACTAGCAAATGATGGACATATTTTTCTCACCCAAGAGCTAAAGTGTGAGCTCAGGTTTCCCTGGTTCCAAAATTCATGATCTTTCTCTTCCATCAAGGGGTGGAGGATTTTCTCAAGTTCTGAGAAGTTTTAAGAAGGAAGTATACATACACACACAAATACCAAAAAAAAGGAAGTACAGTGGACAGTAGGAAGGGTTCAGTGAAAGAATCCTTGCTAGCCTGCTCTGCATTGCCCAAAAGGCAAAGATTAAAGCCACAGCCAAGAAATGTCCTTCCCCATCTTTCTATCTGTGACCTACTCACTTTACTGTAAGAGCCTGTGAGCTAAGGATGGCTCTAGGTGTACTGGTGAAGTGGACAACTATTGTTTTAGCAGTAACCACTCACCTCTTTTTTTCAATCCTCTCACCTATTGTAGACAACACTCTAACTCATATTTAACACACATACACACACATACACATGCACACACACACATACACATGTACACACATACGCATGCATGCACAGATCTCTAAAACTATTTCCTTAACAATCTAACTTTTCATGGCAGAGGACTTGTTAAATACTCAAAGAAGTGTTCATACCGAAGGTGACTTAATGGCTTTAACCATCCAGTTCAGGGATACAAATTAAGAACTATCCTCACTCACCTGGTTCCAGTTCTAATTCCCGTCTTATAGGGGGTGTTCAGAGGTTTGTGAAGAATGTCTCTGACTCTTCTTCCCCATGTTAAGAGTATTAGAACACCCCTAATATAACCTCAATCCCCTCTAATATCTTTTCCCCAAAGAGGCCCCTCCCCAACCTCAAGTCATTGCTTTAAGTGGAAGCAATTCTGGGAGGAGAGATTCTAACCAAGGTAGACTGAGCCACAGAGGGCAAGACAAGTTTTGAGGACACCAAGTTGAATGTAGAGGCTCTGACCTTTGCCAGGTTTTCCCTTACTCTCAAACCAGAACCTTGCAGCACAAGCCCTATTGCTCTGTCTGTCCTTTTCTCACCCTCCCTCTCCCGAGTCAGGTGTCTCGGACTCAGAAGATGTGAATTAGTTGCCATGGTTACCTATGAGTGTGCCTGATAGCCTCTTCTCTCAGCCAGTTCTAGGCCCTGGACATCTGTTCTCAGTTCACCTCTTCTAATGTTCCCAAATCTAAGCCCAGGACCATATGCCAAGTTACACAGTATCTGTGTGTAGGTGGTGCGGAGGCCCTCACCTGCATCCAAGGCAAAAGAAACAAGAAAGAGCAAATGGAGTAACAGGAAAGCAGAGTGCTTAAAAGGAGTTCTCTGGGACAAGGAGGCCAGGGCCACAAATTTAATTAAGAGCTTACTATCTGCCAGCCACAGTGATGTCCTGTCCTTTATTTCATTTAATTCCTTCAAACAACATTATGAAATAAGTATAATTATTCTGATACGCTGTAGGGATGAGAGAAATGGAAACTCAGAGAGGCAAAGTGACTTGCCTAACATTGCAGAACTGTGATTTCAACTTAGTCTTTATCTGAGTTTTCAAAACACACCTCATTGGATTACACTGATTTATGGAAGGAAAGTGAGAACTGCAGAGAAATCTTTCCTCAGTCCCCATACCTATGAATCCCTCACGGCCTTTCCCCACAAATTGGCCCCCTTCTTCAAATGTAGCCCCTCCTCAGACATCACCTTCTCCTTCATAGACTCCTTTCTCCCTCTGCGATCACCTCTTTCCACAATTCTGAGGCTCTCCACAATTTCTCTTTGGCTAAGTCCTCACTTTTCCCATATTCTCAGGTAGATCCCTGACTTTTCCATCCTATGGGGTATCTCTCATGGGATGGGAAGGAGAGTGGGATAGGATAATTTTCCTGACATAAGCAGAACAGAGTACTCCTGTATTCGTTTCCTATTGCTATAATAAATTACCACAAAATTTAGTGGCTTAAAACAATACAGATTTATTCTCTTACAGTTCTGGAAGACAGAAGTCTGAAATCAGTTTCACTGAGCTAAAATCAAGGTGTCAGTAGAGCTGACATGAACCAAGGAATACAAGGAATGCATCTTGAAGTTGGGGAAAGCACAACAGTGTTATCATCTTCAAATCTCTCTTTGTTTCTGTCATAGTGTCTTCTCCTCTGTAGCCAAATTTCCCTCTGCCTCCCTCTTATAAGGACCCTTGTGATTACATTTATGGTCCACCCAAATTATCCAATGTAACCTCATCTCAAGATTGTCAACTTAATCATATCTGAAAAATCTCTTTTGTTATGTAACGTAACACTAGGAGTTTCCAGGGATTAGGACTTGGATATTTTTGGAGGCCATTACTCAACTGACCACGGCATACAAGACACTCAACTGTAGCCTTATAGCAGGAACTAGCTGTCCTTCATCTCTGGAGTAGATGAACCAGGACCTCAAGAGTTAGAGGGGAAGGCATAAACATGGATGAAGTTAGAAGTGTTATGTAAACTTGAATTTTGTTGAAATGAAGTCAAGTATGGAGCAGGTGATCTCTGCTTTCTGAGGAGATGTCTCTTTACTTGCATACAACCCTTAAAGAGAGAGGTATAAAGGAAGGTAGGACTTAGAGGTGAAGACTTCTCCCCTTCTCTTTTCCAAAATGGTTGACTTATTGTTCTTCTGCCTTGCCTGGGTGGTTTCTCTGGCAGAGGAAAGTTGAGGAAAGGCTGAGACTTTGGCTCCAGAGACAAACGGAGGTGGCTAGAACCCCTCTCTGGGTGAACTCCTCTCTCCCTCTTCATCTCCATATTAAATCTCCTCTTCCCTATCCTTGTTGCCAAGCAGGCACCTCCTGTTTATTGGGAAGTGAAGCTACAATAAAGTGAAGCTCAGGGTAATAAATAGAGAGTGGAGAAAAGGAGACACTTTCCTTAGGAGAATCCCTCATGTCAGCCCGCTTCAGGACAGAGAAAAGCCTTCTCCATCAAGCAGTCTGAGGGACGTGAGGAATTGGGGATGGCTGCCAGGCAGAGTGACCAAGAGTTACAGGGTCATTCCTTGATAACAATTATCTTCTTTTCCTTGGCACTGAATATTGCTACCTATCTAGGAATTCGGGACCCCCCATAAACATCTTACCACAAGGTTCTCTGCCTGATGCTTATCACAAGGAATAGCTTTAATCACATCTGGAAGGTCTGAGCTAAAGCCCAGTGAAGAGAGTGGAGAATAGGAATTTTGGGAGCTCAGATTCTTAAAATCATGGAAATACTGGTTGGGATGGAAGCAGAGGGGTGTGCCTGGCCCCAGACTCAATTGTCATGGTCTTGGAGTGTCAGCAACAGCATCATAAACTCAGTGAGCTTTTGATTTATGAGATGCACAGTCGTGCACTGATGTTTTTTGTAGAGTTAGCAGCTGGCGTCCCATATTTTGTTCTTGTTCCAAGACATCATCTATTATATTGCTCAATGTTCCTCCTTATATAAAACCTCATGACAAATTCTTCTCCAGAGTTGGGGCCGGCAAAAAGTTTGTTTCTCCTAGTGAACTTGTCTGCTTTCTTCTGCCAGATAATGAAATCAATGAAACCCATCATACAGAAGTACCCCCACTTCCACACTCTAGCCAGAGGGTTCACAAAAATTCTCCATCTGAATGAGTTTTGAGTCTACTGAGAGGAGGAGTGTCAGAGGTAAGGGAGAAGCCACAGGCAGCTCACAGAGCTCACTCAAGACTGAGGATGCAGGGCAAGCTGCAACTTTTGAAGAGAAGGACTGACCAGCCGTATGCCAAAGACCTAATAGGGAATCCAGAGAATTTCCAGGCAACGGTGATGACACCACCAAATTCTAAGATGAACCATGTTAGGACCTTCTCTAGCAGAAAAGTTAGGAGCTGAGCCTGGCCCCCAGGGTTAGGAAGAGCTGGGAATATTTAGGAACAGACCTCAGATGGGTCTTCTTCTCCAGTATCACTGATTTGTGAAGGACCAAGAAGCTCTGGGAACTGGTAGTACTCAGGCAGGAAAAAAAGACCTAATTGTCCATGGGAAGTCCAGGGAGATCTACTGATCTGATGGCTTCATGTCCTGAGTCTGCTGTGATAGGGTATAGGAGATATTTGACTTTCTAAATCCCACTAAGTCCTTAGACCAGTTCAACTATACTTTCTTGCTAAACTTTTTAATTGACTATGAGGCAAATGGGTCACATCTTGCAGAAATCCATGGATGGTACTATTATAATCCAGTATTAACATTATGTTTTGTTTTTCACCTTGGTTGCCAGGAAACTTGGTTCTAAATTATGCTTGATTGTTTTAGTATACTAAAAATAAGGGGGGGTCACTATATTTTGTTTTTCCCATCTCCTTCCCTTTGCACTTATTTTATTCTTTGTTAACAGATTTTAGTCTAATTGTAGCAAGAATTTACCAATTGTAAGCCACTTCAATTATTTTTGAAAGTAAAAAGGGAATAAATAAGCATACAAATATATGATATTTTATTTGTGGGCTTGTCAAATTCTTCATATGCCCTTGCTTGGATTTAATGTGGTAGGGCTATTGACCTTGACTCAAGCTATGCTCACCTTTGCTCTACAGATTTGTTGCCGTTGACCATGAGGGGGCCTGGGCCGGTGGATGTCCTGCTATTAGCCTGTAGGGTCATTGCTGCAAAGGAAAGAAAGTATCTCATTTTGTTAGATGCTTTTATTACCCACGGCATCACAATAACACTTGCCTCAAGTTTCTTGCCTTGGGAACACCTAATGGCAAGACACTTTTGATACTTCAGTAACTAAAGCTCCTTTAATGGGGTCCATGATGGACCTGCCTTGTTTTGTTCTATAGTGAAAAATGTTATAAAGAAGTTGCAGTATATATTTTGTTTGTAACGATGCCTTAAGCTATTAAGGCCATTTGTTATTTTCCGAAAGCAAGAGAGATAATGTTCACTCATAAAATTCACCACACTGCGGGTAGCTCTAAGTTTCTTCCCTACGAAGTGTTCCATTGCTCTTGTGGGTTTGCTTCTCTTCTCTATCTTTCTTGTGGCCTTGTAAGATGGGGAGGAGGCACAGCTCTTTTAGTGGTGGGGCGTTGGACTCTTTCTGAATCACAAATAAGTCACGAGTAAGAGCCAGCTTAATGCAAGCTGCACCCCCTTTTTATAGTTCCCTCTCCTGGTGCTGGCTTCCTTGTTTGCTTCTCCCTGTCTCCAGAGTCCAGCCTCCTTGGGCCACTGATTCTGGTGTTTCCCTGAAGACCTTCTCCTTTACTCTATTACTACTCCCCATCCAATATTCAGACACTGAAGTTTCCCTTAACCCAATCTCTCCCCGAATTGAAAACGCAAATGTGCCTGCTTTATTGTCTGTCTGTATTAAGCTTCTACAAGAGACTTTGTGCTAAGCACAATGCTCTGTATGGGGCAGGACAGGAAGGTGGGGGTGGGGAAGCAGAATGGCCTTTGAACTGTCATGGGTCATCAGCTGGAGTGCTTTACACTATTCAGGCCTGTGATAGGGGTGAGAAGAGCAGAGGGGGTAGGTGGGGGACAGAGGAGGGAGAAATACTGTGGGCTCCATCATGAAGCCAGAGGGAATTGAGCTGGAGAATTGAAAGACATCTCAGGGCGAGGAAGCTGCGATTTCAACCTCACCCCAAGTCTCTGGGTAAAAAACTGTTCACAATTCTACTGTCATAAGGGCATCAGCTCCCAGTAATAAGAGAACAGTGCAGAAGACGATGGCAAGAGAGAAAGGCTGTGGGTTTCTCATCTTCCTTTCGGATCAAATCCGAGAATCCAGAAAATGTAGTTTTCCTCAGACACAATGCTGTGTGATGTTACACACAGGGACCTGAGGCCAGTTCCACATGAATGGGGCTCTCTGACAACTTTGTGTACTAATGGTTCACCTGTAATCCTAATTGAGGGTGTTTATTTCTCTAGCTTCTATTTTAAAGAAGAAAAAATAATGATGTTTTGTTGTGTGTTCCATTCTACAGGGGCCCAAAGGTTCTGTTTGCATTTACAAAGAAGGTACTAGTCTAATAATCCTAAAATGACAATCCTGGTAACTTCACAAAATGACTCCTATTGTTGGATGGAACAAGCGAGATTCTAGGTAATAATGGAGATGACTACCTGTGTGATGCTCCCTGGCCTGGAAGACCAGGGGCCTGGATTCCAATTCCAGTTCTACCACGAACTAATTGTGTGACCTGAAGACAGTCACCCAGTTTCTCTCAAGCTCAGTTTTCTCACTTATAAAGTATGGGAGTTGCAGTAAAGTTCCGGACTGCCTTCTTTGCCACTTTTTTGTATGTGTATTTATTTTTTTAATGTTTTTTTTAAATTTCACTAGTAATATGAGGATCTTTTCTCATTGTAAAAATGTTAAACAAAACCAAAGTCTCCCTTCAACCTTCTACTTCATATCTCTTCCAAGATAGAAATTATATTTGTAGTGTAATCTTCCAGATGAATGGAAATTCAAATCCACAATAAGCATAGAAAAACTGTTCAAACTTACAAGTAACCGGATATGCCATTTTCACCCATAAGACTGGCGAATGAAATAGTGTTGATAAAGTTGCAATGAAACTGCTAGCATGTGTGTAACTTAGTTTACAGAGCAGTTTGACAGTATTTAATGAAACTGAAATATTCAGACCCAGCAGTTCCATGTCAGAGAATATACTAAGGAAACACTTGCACATCTGTACAAGGGGATGTCTAAGATTGTCCACTGCAGAATTGTAACTGTGATCATTTGTAAACAACCTATATATTCATTAGTGGGAAAATAGCTAAACAAATGATGGTATCTGCATACTCTGTACCAGTTATAAAAAATGAGGTAGGTTTATATGTACTGACATGAAAATATCCCCAGGACATGCTGTTGAATAAAAAAAAAAATCATCTGGCGCAGGTCTTTACAGGTGCTGCTACTGGAAGGAGACAGGTTGGTCAGAGCCCAGTAAAGTTTTAGAGTTGGAGGCACCAGGTAAGAAGACAGAGATAGATAATCAAGAATAAACTCCAGCTCCTGGGACTCAAACTTGCCTTCCCAGAGCAGGGTTTAATTCATTCGTTTGCCTCAAATGCATGCATGTATAATCCATGCATTCCACAGTTAGTAAATACGTGCCTAGTCTCTATAGATGCAGCGTGAGGACACAGACTCTGGAACAGATCTAGAGGGCAAGCTCTCAACATAGGGGATACCCTAGATGGGGAAAGAAGGGGTGACAGGGCTTCCCTGGTGGCGCAGTGGTTGAGAGGCCGCCTGCCGACGCAGGGGACACGGGTTCGTGCCCCGGTCCGGGAAGATCCCACATGCCGCGGAGCGGCTGGGCCCGTGAGCCGTGGCCGCTGAGCCTGCGCGTCCAGAGCCTGTGCTCCTCAACGGGAGAGGGCCCGCGTACTGCAAAAAAAAAAAAAAAAAAAAAAAAAAAGCCACTGGAGGTTTGACAATATAAACGTTTCAACTTTGAAATTTGATGGATTAAACCTAATGTAGAGGGCCTGAAATTTTATAGTCACCATCTGACTGGATTCAAGTGTGTGAAACAGAGAGGTTTTCACAGGGGCAGGCAAGGGTGGTGGCAGTGTGCAATCCATGGATCAACAACTGGCTTCTTTTAACAAAACATAAAAGCTATTTCCAGCTGAAATTCTCAGAAACACTATAGGAAATTAGTATAACTGATGAATGTGATCTCATCTAATAGAAATGAGAGTTGAAGTTTTATCCCTCTAGAACAGGTGATTAGAGGCAAATGAGGGGCAGGTTCCCATGGCAACCATGTGGCTATCTGAGACCCGAAGGAGGCCTCTGAAGGGGAAGCTTTGAGAAGGAATATGCATTTTGAAAGGGAGGAGAGAGTAGACCTTTGTCTTTTAGGAACATGCTGGAGTGCTTAGGGAATTAAGGTGATGTGGAAGTACCTCTAGAGCTGTTCTGTGCGTTCTGGGGAGAGACCTTGAATACTGTTCCAGTTTCTTGATGTGTGAGGATCATTCCTCCATTTGCTTACTCCTCTCACTCCAGCCCCCTTTGAGGGGGGCCATAACTGAAAGGAAGCAGGGTATCTATGGACATTACTGCAAACCCGCTTGGGGTCATGGTGGGTGTGGGTGTCAGGTGACTCCACCATGCCCAGACCCTCCCTTTCTCCACATAGATCTGCCCTCTCCTCCTTGAACTCATAACCAACAATTCTAGCCCAGCATGAGATTGGGAGAATCTTTGGGGTGGCAGTCCTTGTGTTGAGGGAGGTGTGGCAGGATATCACACCTCCTTTTGTGAAGGGGTATGGCTGATAGCTCCCTGTTGATTCCCTTTTAGTAGATTAAGGTCCTGTTTCATAGAAGCTACCGTGGATAAGGGTACAAATCAGAGCCAAGTGGCACTGCTCTTCTTATTCTAAGGACTTTAAACTACAGCTTCTGCCATATCAACCTCTTTCTGCTGCCTTCCTCTTCCCTCCTCTCATAAATAAAGTATACAAGGTCTTCTATTTGCATCCTGCTCTTCTGGCTCCAAATCTGGTTCTTTTTCTACTCCTTAGGAGAGTATGGGGGATTGAGGACCATGTGTTCCCAGGAGAAGATGTTATTGCAGTCTCCTGAAGGCAGCTGGAGTGTGTGTGTGGGGGTAGATATTTAAAGGCTTATTCTGTTCGACTGTTACAACTCCAGGAGCTTTGCAGCAGTTCTTGACCTTAAGGCCTCTAATCTGTTTTCACTCACGGTGATGGAAAGTAATTCATTCTCAGTCTCCCACAGGAGAATATCCTGTTCCCACCATAGGCCTTGGATGACCTGAGTCAGGAGTTCTCGCCACTCTGCTTTCTTGATTTCCATTCAGTCATTCATTCTTTCACTTGCACATTCATTCCTTCACTCATTCATTCATTTGTTCAACTCCGTTGTGTATATCTCAGGTACCAGACACTAAGTAAGGAGTTGAGTATCCATTGATGATGAAGCCATAGTCTCTGCTTTTCTGTAGCTTATGGTTTTCTGGAGTATTCAGAGACCAGTAGATAATGGCAATGTGATAGGGGAAGAATAGTGATACCACTATGGATTGATTTACAGCATGGAATCTTGGACCTGAGTGGGGGGATGAGGCCAGTTGTGAAGGTTTACCTTTGTAGGAATCAACATTTTCTGGCTCCCAGGTATCCACCTCCCCCTTCTTTCCCCAGGTTCCTATGTGTAGCAAATACTCAAAGTCACTACTTTATTTTCTAAGTAGGATTTTTTTTTGGTTGGGGGAGGTAGCTCATCATATGAACCATCAGTCAGTGTCTTTAAAGAAAAATATAATGCCCAAATGCCCTTTCCCATTGAAATTCTGGGAACTATAGTAGGAAATTAGCCCACAACTGACTAATGCGATCCCCTCTAACAGAAATAGTCCCATACTAATATATCTGATCAATCTAGAGAGCTTAGATTGCCTGGGTACATAAAGAAGTAAGTGGGATGCATTTTTTTTATTAGCCTGCTTTGTAAATAAATGTCCCTGCATTAGAACATAATCTTTAAGTGCTGCCCTCCATACAGCACTCTTCCTGTGTCTTTCTCCCTAGGGGTAGATGCCCATGTGCACAGCAGTTACCTTTTCTTCTCTCTAATCTACCTCATTGAAAGCTTGCTTTCTCGTGTTGTTTCTCTTGGAACAGACCTGATATAGAAATTCACACTGTGGGGTAAATGGATGAAAACAACTTAATGCTGTACCTTTCATAAGGTGTTTGCATTTTAATGAAGACCAGTCACTCAGTTTGGAGACATAAGTCCTTCTTTTAAATTTTCATGCCCACAATCAGTTTATTTTTTAGAAACTCATGCACAAGTCCCCAAATTCCAGATCTTTCAGACTTAGAATTCTCATGGGAAAATTTCAGGCACCAGTAAATTCGACCCACGGGAAATACTTGGGGGTAGAAGTGGATCTTTCTTTCTCCTGTCAAGTCCTAACTCTGTAATGCTGCTTGGGGTGACATCTGTAACTTCTCCTCACTTCTGGAAGTACTTTTGGCTCAGCCCATCTCTATTTCTTTGCAGTCAGCCATTGAAAACTTCTAGTCCATGCAGAGTAGAGCTGAGAACTGAAGGTAGGTTTCCATCCTCTCTGAGGTATGAATGGGGAAGATATTATTACAGTGCTATTGGACAATTGACCTGATTCTGGTTGGTTGTTTGGTCGAGAATCAGCCTTTCCTCACACATGAGTTCTGTGGATAGGTAAGCTCATATCTCAGCTCACATGTGCATGTGACCACACATGCTCTTGAACATATTTGAAGACAAAAGGGTTGTGGGGGGATTGCTGAAAGACAGGTAATGATAATAAATGTTTTAGACACTGTGCTAAGGGAGTTCTATATCCTCAGAACCTCCATATGAGGTAGGTATTATTATTGCCATTTTAAAGACGAAGCTGAAATTCAGATGTGTTAAATAAATTTCTTCAGATCACACAGTAAGTGTAAGAGGGAGCATTTGAACTTCAGTCTTGATCCAGAGCCTGTACTTTTAAAACCACTATATAATACTGCTTTTCCATGGGAGTGAGTAGATGGGTAAGTTTGAATATTCCAAACTGGAAGGAGATACAAGTTTGAACAATGTCCTGGGGGTAATAATGGACAAGATGTGCCCCATGGGCACAAAGTATCCCAGTCCAGTGTGACTCAGAGGCAAGAATTCTTGCAGGGTAGTAGGAAAAAGAATTCCTGCAACAGTTGTCTAGGGCTACATTGTGCAGGGTCCAGAATGTTGATCCAAAGAATGTATCCTTTATCCTTTATCTAGTACTTCAATTATTGAAGACCAAGTTTCAGGAGCTAAAGAAGTTTTCACAAAGTACAAATGAAAATATTTTCAGAATTGTACAGAGGACTTTAGAGATAAACACTAAAGCCAGAACAGAAACATATTTAATAAAAGTAATCATTCAGCACCACGAAGCATTAGACAAAGTCTATTGTGAATTATTTTCCCTTTGCACATCACAGAGAAAACATCCAGTATTGTGATTACCAAGGTAATTTGTCTTCAGATTAATCGGTGATAAGAAAAAATAATGTTGTTTTGTTGTGTGTTCCATTCTACAGGGGCCCAAAGGTTCTGTTTGCATTTACAAAGAAGGTACTAGTCTAATAATCCTAAAATGACAACCCTGGTAACTTCACAAAATGACTTCTATTGTTGGATGGAACAAGCAAGATTCTAGATAATAATGGAGATGACTACCTGTGTGATGCTCCCTGGCCTGGAAGACCAGGGGCCTGGATTCCAATTCCAGTTCTACCAGTAACTAATTGTGTGACCTGAAGACAGTCACCCAGTTTCTCTCAAGCTCAGTTTTCTCACTTATAAAATATGGGAGTTGCGGTAAAGTTCCGGACTGCCTTTTTTGCCACTTTTTTGTATGTGTATTTATTTTTTAAATGTTTTTTAAAATTTCACTAGTAATATGAGGATCTTTTCTCGTTGTAAAAATGTTAAACAATGCCAAAGCCTCCCTTCAACCTTCTTCCAGCTCAGTTTTCTCACTTATAAAATATGAGAGCTGCGGTAAAGTTCCGGACTGCCTTCTTTGCCACTTTTTTGTATGTGTATTTATTTTTTAAATGTTTTTTAAAATTTCACTAGTAATATGAGGATCTTTTCTCGTTGTAAAAATGTTAAACAATGCCAAAGCCTCCCTTCAACCTTCTACTTCATATCTCTTCCAAGATAGAAATTATATTTGTAGTGTAATCTTCCAGATGATTATTATGTATCTATAGACATATAGATATATGTACATAGTTTTGTGGGGGTTATTTTTAAAATAAATACTATCAAACTGTGTTGTTCTGCAACTGGATTTTTTTTTTATTCAACAGCATGTCCTGGGGATATTTTCATGTCAGTACATATAAACCTACCTCATTTTTTATAACTGGTACAGAGTATGCAGATACCATCATTTGTTTAGCTATTTTCCCACTAATGAATATATAGGTTGTTTACAAATGATCACAGTTACAATTCTGCAGTGGACAATCTTAGACATCCCCTTGTACAGATGTGCAAGTGTTTCCTTAGTATATTCTCTGACATGGAACTGCTGGGTCTGAATATTTCAGTTTCATTAAATACTGTCAAACTGCTCTGTAAACTAAGTTACACACATGCTAGCAGTTTCATTGCAACTTTATCAACACTATTTCATTCGCCAGTCTTATGGGTGAAAATGGCATATCCGGTTACTTGTAAGTTTGAACAGTTTTTCTATGCTTATTGTGGATTTGAATTTCCTTTTTTTTTTTTTTTTTTTTTGGTAAGTTGCTCATTCATATCCCTTTCCCATTTTTTCTAATGGATTGGTTACATTTTTGGTGGTATTGATATGGAGGATAACTTTATATTCATGTAAATGTGTATAACTTTAAAATCATAACTAGATTGTAATTATGTAATTGTAGATTATGATCTCATTTCTTAACTTTGCTTATGGTGAATATCATTATTCAGAAGTTAAAAATTCTTGACCCTGTCAAATTTATCCATTTTTTTCCTTTATGATTTCTGGATTTTAAGTCTTGCTTAAAAAGTCTTTTTAAATTATTTCTACTATATTTTCTTCTAATCTATTAATAGTGTTGCCTTTTTATATAGCTTTTTAATTCATCTGGAATTTATTTGTGTTTATATTGTGAGGTAGAAATTTCTGTCTTTGTCTCTATCTCTAATGTCATTTTCTTTTTGTGCATCTGTGTCTACATATATTTTTTTCCCAATCACCAAGTGTCCTAACAACATTTATCGAAGAGTTCCTCCTCTCCCCAGTGATTTGCTTCCTTATTAATCGTATACTGAATTTCCATTTATTTACATGGATCTGGTTTAGAACCCTGTGTTATACTTCACTGATCTCTTTGATTATTCCTGTATCAATACTACTCTATCTGAATAACTGTAGTTTTTATTAACATATTTTGATATCTGATATAATAAATCCTCTTTTTTTGGTTTTCTTTTCCAAAATTGTCTTGGTTATTTTTGTGTAGTTTCCTTTCTGGGTGAGGTTTAGAATCAGCTTCAAATTCTATAAACATTCCTGCATGGAATTTTATTGTAATTGCATTTAATTTATAGAAAAATCTGAATAGAAATGACATTTCTATAATAGTGAGTCATCCCACCCAGGAAAATTATAATTCTCTTCATTTATTCAGTTCTTCTTTTAAGACCTTTAGTATAGTGTTAGAATTTTCTATATATAGGCTTTGGATATGTCTTATTAGATTTATTCAGGTTTGAATATTTTAATAGACTTCTTCCTAAGTACTCCATTTTTTTCCTATTGCAAATGAGATTTGTTTTCCTATTACATTTTCTAATTGGTTGCTTCGTTGACTTTATTCACTTAACAAATATTACTTGAGTGCCTACAATGTGCTAAAAGGCACTAGGGATTAAAAAGGAACAAAACACTTTTTTTTAAGTTTTAGTAAGCTTTCATTGATTTATTTGGCTTTTTCAAGGTAAACAGTTATATACTTTTTTCTCTTCCTTCCTCATATTTGTATTTCTTACTTACTTTTCTTGCATTGTTGCATTGACTTGGACCTCCAGTACAATGTTGAATAAAAGCAATGATAGTTTGCATCCTTTTTTGTTCCTTATTTTTATGAGATTTCTTAAATTTCCTCATTAAATGTGATTTTTGTTGTATGCTTATGGTACATACTTTTCACAAATTAAGGATACTTCGTTCTCTTCCCACTCTACCTAGAATTTTTGTTAGGAAAATGTTTGTTAAATAGGTCTATGTAAAATGCTAAGGTATATTGCCCAAAATTCAGCTGAATCTAAAGTTTCACGGGATCATTCCAATGAATGAATTTCTAATAATTCAGTTATTATACTGACAATGATAGAGACTATTTTAAAGAAGATTTTTTTTCCTTTGCTTTTTAAGCAATGACTCTACTTATTCATTAGTATATGCACTTAGGTATTAATTTAATCAAAGATCTAAAAAAAATTTAAAGAGTGTAAACATGGTTGAATCATATATAAGAGCTCTGAGGAAACACAGAAGAAATACCAATAAAATTTTAGTGGAGAGATAAAATAAATTCTAAAGTAGACTTTAAACACCAAGACAATAAAAGCAGAACCTTGGAGAAAAAGAAATGAAAAGAGTGAAAATCCTTGAGACTAATTAACCAGAAGGACCACATTCAAATAGTCAATGAGGTGTAATCAACATGTATAAGCATGGAGAAAAGTATGGCGGTTCCTTAAAAAAACTAAAAATAGAACTACCATATGACCCAGCAATCCCACTACTGGGCATATACCCTGAGAAAACCATAATTCAAGAAGAGTCATGTACCAAAATGTTCATTGCAGCTCTATTTACTATAGCCAGGACATGGTGCTTCCACCTAAGTGTCCATCAACAGATGAATGGATAAAGAAGATGTGGCACATATATACAATGGAATATTGCTCAGCCATAAAAAGAAATGAAATTGAGTTATTTGTAGTGAGGTGGACGGACCTAGAGTCTGTCATACAGAGTGAAGTAAGTCAGAAAGAGAAAAACAAATACCGAGAATGGACTTGAGGATATGGGGAGGGGGAAGGGTAAGCTGTGACGAAGTGAGGGAGTGGCATGGACATATATACACTACCGAACGTAGGGTGGATAGCTAGTGGGAAGCAGCCGCATAGCACAGGGAGATCAGCTCGGTGCTTTGTGACCACCTAGAGGGGCGGGATGGGGAGGGTGGCAGGGAGGGAGACGCAAGAGGGAAAAGATATGTGGACATATGTATATGTATAACTGATTCACTTTGTTATAAAACAGAAAATAACACACCATTGTAAAGCAATTATACTCCAATAAAGACGTTTAAATAATTAATTAATTAATTAATTTAAAAAACATAGATAAGCATAACTTGGAAATATGTATTACAACTGTAAGCTCAATGCAGTGAATAGAAACAATGTTTTATTAACATTAAAAGAAGATCTGGTGTGTGTCATGTTAGGAATGGCTGGATTCATGAAATAATTTGGGGCATCTATGGAGGTGATGATATAATTTTTATGTTTCAATCTGTCATTTGCATTCATAAATAACCTAATATTAAGCCGTAGTTGTTTCATAGGAAAAGCCTCATTTATCATGACTCATGCTGTATCTTTCTTTTAGTGCACTGCTGGATTTGAAGTGTTAATATTCTATTTAGCATTCTGCATCTATGCTCATGAACAAGGTTGGCCCCACAGTTTTCTTTTTTCTGCTATATTTGTCCAATTTTTGGCATCAAAGTTATGCCAGACTTACAAAATGAATGAAAAATATCCCCTTTTTTCTCTCTGTCCCAGAATATTTTATAGTGCATGAGAGTGATTTGTTCCTTAAGGATTTGATATAACTTGTCTATTTAAAACTTCGGGGCCCCATGCGTTTTTTTAAGGGTAGATCTAAGATTCTCTTTCAAATTATTGGTCCATTCAGGTTTTCTATATCTTTTTTTAAAATAAATTTATTTATTTTTGGCTGCGCTGGGTCTTCGCTGCTGTGCGCGGGCTTTCTCTAGTAGCGGGGAGCGGGGGCTACTCTTCGTTGTAGTGTGCAGGCTTCTCATTGCAGTGGCTTTTCTTGTTGCGGAGCACCGGCTCTAGGCACGCAGGCTTCAGTAGTTGTGGCACGTGGGCTCAGTAGTTGTGGCTCACGGGCTCTAGAGCGCAGGCTCAGTAGTTGTGGCGCAGGGGCTTAGTTGCTCCGTGGCATGTGGGATCTTCCTGGACCATGGCTCGAACCCGTGTCCCCTGCATTGGCAGGCGGATTCTTAACCACTGTGCCACCAGGGAAGTCCCTCTATATCTTCTTGAGTCAATTTTAGCAATACATCTTTTCCTGGAAAATAATTCATTAAGTATTGATTTTCAAAATTTTAGTGTCATAAAATTACATTTAATAAAACATTAAATATCCTCCATATATGTACTTATTTTGGCTATTGTTTCAAACATTGCTTATTTATACCTTCTATCTGTTTTCCTTCCTCAGATTTTTCCAAAAGTTTGTCTATTTTAGTAGCCTTCTCAAATAAACTGTTTTAGGTTTTATGGATCAATATTACCTACTACTGTTGGTTTCGGTCTTATCAAAATTTCTTTGAATTATGTTTTATATTTACTTTTACTTTCCTTGGTTAAACTTGCTGTTTTTAAACTAACATCTTGAATTTTCTAATCAATTTATTTAGACTTTGATATTTCCTTTGAGAGCCATTTTGGCCATGCTCCATAGGTTTTGCTATATGGTGCTTTCATTCTTGTTCATTTCTAAATAGTTTGCAATTTTAATTTTGATATTTTTCTTTAACCTGGAGTCATAGAGAAGGATTTTTAAAATTATGTAGAAATTCTTTAAAAATTCTTTTCGTTAGCCATTATTACTAATTTTCAATTGTATTGATATGCTCAGAGTACGTAGCCTTAATGTTCTCTGTTTTTCCTAATTCGTTGAGTTTTTTGTAACTTTATATATAGTCAAATTGTGTGCAAGACCTATATGTGTTTAAGGAATGTCAATTCTCTACTTGTTGGATATGTTCATGTATATATCTATTGTCTCAAACTCATTAACTGTGTTCTCCAAATTCTCATTTTTATTCATGTTTCCACTTGATTTGTTGCTGTGTTTCTGAGAGAGAGGTATGTAAAAGTTTCCCATTAATATTGTAGATTGCCAATTTCTTCTTGTTTTCCTATCCATATTTATTTCATTTGTTTCACAGTTATGTTTTTGTGAATAAACTAAAAATTAGTATATCCTCCTGGTGGATTATACCAATATGAAACATTCCTCTTGTCCTTTTAAATTTTTTGTCTATGCCTTAGTTTGCTTGATATTACTATTGTTACACTTTAGTTTTGTTCGCATTTTCTGCATGTGTGTCAATTTATTTTCAAGTCTCATGTGTCATTTTATTTAAAATGTATCTCTTTTAAACAGGTTATGGTTAGATTTTATTTATTTGTCCAACCTGAGATTATCTGTCTTTCAATGAGAAGATTTAACTCATTCAGATTTAATGTGATTATTGATATCTGAGATTGTCTTTTCCGTCTTGTTTTACCTTTTCTAATTATAATAATTTCTTGTCTTTTCTTTTCCAACAGCTTATTGGAAATAGCATTCTATTCTATTCTGTAGTGTTTTGTTGTTGTTGTTGTTCTTTAGTAGTTTTTTGGAAGTTTTATATTTTATTTCACATTCTAGTTGTTACCCTTAATTTCTTTAGAAATATTTAAGCATTTATTTTCCTTACATTTCTAGAATTTATAATTAGGTACTCATCCTGAAAAAGACAACCATAGCAATAGTTTACCTTCCTTTTCTCTTTTCTCCTAAATCCCATAATTGTCTATGTAGAGATCATCTGGGATTTCGTTCCATATTGTTAATATTTTTTTCAATCAATAATTATTTAGGTTTTATTATAATTTTTACTGGCTTCTTTTATCACCATTGTTTCTTTTACTGCACACCATCCCCTTGGGTTCATGTTTCATTTTGCTAGAGTACATTCTCCAATAATTCATTCAAAGGTAAACTGCAGTTAGTAAAATATCTGAGTCTGTGCATACTCAGTGAAAAATACCTTCATTTTGCACAGCCCCCAACTCTCAACATAAATGTTGGTTTTTCTGAGTATAGTATAATATCTTTACTTCTAAATTATTTTTATCATCAGTTTGAAGCTAATCCATTACTATTTTCTAACACTGAGTATTGCTGATGAGTGCTCTCATGTTAGCTTGATTCTCATTCCTGTGCAGGTGGACTATTTATTGCTTTGGAGACTTTCACGGATTTTGTTTTCTTTGTCCTTGGAGTTCTGAAATTTCACCATGCCGTGTCTTAGGTATGGATACTTTTTTTTCCCCCACTTTTTATATAGTGTTTATTTAGATTTACCACCATATTCACAGCTTTCTTTGTCCTTAATTCCTTCTTACATCTATATCTTTAGCTAGAATCATTTTCCTTTCTTGTGTTTATTCTTCAGTACTTTCCATTCATACTTTAATGCAGTTTTTTAGTGGAACTTTTTCATTTTTGGTTTATCCAAAAAGTGTTTACATTAAAAAAATCTGCTATGAACATTTGTGTACAAATCTTTTAGTGGACATACGTTTTCATTTCTTTAGGTAGATTCTTAGGAGTAGGATTGCTGGGTTGTATGATCAACACATGTTTGAATTTTTAAGAAACTGCCACACTTTTCCAAAGTGGCTGTACCATTTTACATTCCCACCAGTTTTGTATGAGCCTTATTAAGCTAGCTTTCCCAGCGATTGGTGTGTGCTATTTATTTGAAGATTTTTGTCTTTCCTCAACTCTGAGAAATTTTAAACTGTTATTGGTTGCTAGATGATTTTTTTCTTCAATTTTCTTTGTTATTCTTTAACTCCTATTTACTGTTTCTTTTTTTTGAGGGGGGCATTAGTCCTGATTCTTGAGTTTGGTGACTCTGTTTTGGGGTGCCTGTTTCCCCCAAATGTTTGTGGATTTTTGCTTCGTGCTCACCTTGGGTTTTGAGAATCCCTGTTTGCCTCTAGATGACGTTTCCTTTTCTCACAGCCTGCACACTTGTCAAGAGATTGAGAAGGGACAGGGCATACTGCTGAAAGGAATGTGTAAGCCATTCACCTTTGGGGCATGGAGGCCTCCTGTTTCTCCTGGGTTTCTCCAACCACTTGGGTCCCAGCCTTGCTTCTCCAACCCAAGCATCCATAATAATTGTTCTAGCCTGGGACAAACACCTATTCTACCCACTACCTGACACAATTGGGCAGAGGAGAATTAAGGGATCAAACCACTAAGCTGCTCAAAATGGGATATTATAACAAATAATGGTTTTCCCATGGCTTCCATATACTACCTGTATCTCTTACCTCTGTGCTTGGAGATCATCTGAAGTGATACCCACCTTATTCAGCCACGCTCTATTACATATGTTTTAGGCAGTATGTCTCTCCATTAATCTTATTCTCTCTGCCTTAAGCCTAAAAAAGATTCCTCAAAACTTCTTATGCAGATTATACTTCTTATTTTAAATTTCTGTTGTAGAGATATTAATTTCAAATATATATTTCCTACTACTTACGGGGATTTGGAGAGAAAACGAGACATGTGAGCCCAGTCCTTCTCTAGTCAATTTCTACAGGAATAGGCTAGCTACAGGCGTACTTTCCTTTCTCCCAACTATAATCCCACCTCCAATACGGAAACAACTTTCTAAGAAGTGCCTCATGCAAATCTTTAAACTGTGAGCAAAGTTGAATAATCCATAAGATGATGGTTTGTGAGGGATGTTCTGGGCCCAAAGGGAGTGATTCTAATAGACTACAAAAAATGACCTACAGTCCCTTTTAAAATTTGCTGAATCTAGGTACAGTGCAGAATGTACAAAATTCTTAGATACTTTGCAGGCTGACTGTCGTCATAGGACATTGATTTAAGGGGCCTGTATTTAGAGCTTCGATTGAAAAAAATAAAGTAAAACGTTTTAAAATTCAAACTTGTAAACATCCAAGTCTGAAAAATTCTGCTCTTTACACAGATCAGAGATTTTCAATTTAAGATCAGATATGAATCCGATGTGTGAAGTGTGTTAAGGCAAGAGCTTTTAATGCAGTCACGTCATATTGGAAATGGTATTTGGTCAGGCGGTTTGATGGAGGTGGGGAAAAAGTGTTTTGCAGTGTCAGAGTGGCTTCATTAAAGACAAAAGGAGAAGTGATTTGCAGCTGAAAATTTCAGATTCACTACAAAATTGACATATACCCCTGATGGGTTCTCATCTAATAAAACTGAGAGTGGGTGCTTGGTTTCCTAAAGGCAAAACAACTTAATAAAATTAATCTATAGAGCTCCGAGTGCTTAGGTGCTGCAAGCCTTCAATGATGCATTTTTCATTAAGTGACTGGGGGTAAATATAATTGTCTATGCTAGAAAGTCTGAGTTCTTATTCTAATTTATTTAAATTAAAATAAAAGAACTTACTTAATGACTCATCACCGTTGAGGAGATGGAAGAGGGGGCATCATTTTATTGTGGTTCCCATGACTGGGTGAAGATGGGTGGTTTGAGTTACATTTGAGCTTGAGATAACAGGACTCTTCCAGGACTCATTTCTTCTTCCCAGATACCTTAGCCCCAATTTTAAGGGCTAGGCAAACCCCCCACTCCATCCATCTAAGTTTTCCAATGTATGTAGAACTCTACTTTTGTGTAAGGGCCAGACTGAGCCAGGAAAAATGGAGCTAGTCGGGAGCCTGGCTTTTGTACTACTGTCATGGTACGCAGAGTAATCCTAGCAACAGAAGGAACAGGCCAGGGGCAGGACCAGCCTAGCCAGTCCGGTGTTACGTGTGTGGGGGGGTGGGTGGGGGTTAAGGAGCAAGCACCTTGGGTTGTGTTGGGTTGATGTGCAGAGGACCCAGGGACAGAGGCTTCTTTTCCCGAAATCTATGCCTCATCTGCCTGTCCCTTATACCAGAGATTCCAATGTTAGTCATTCAGTCTTTTTACGAAGTCTCCTTTTAACCTGCAAATACTCCTGAGAGGTATAAGTTATTCATACCTCACCAGTCCTCTCAAACTCTGGAATCGGACAGACCCATATCCAAATTGCACTTGTCTTAGATATAGTCTTAACTTATCTTAGTCTTAGTTTGCACATCTGTCAAATGGGGATGATAATCTCTACCTCAAAGGTTAATATGTTAAATGAGAAGAGCAAATGTGCAAGTACCTAGGAAAATGCCTGACATGCAAGAGATGTCCTCATTTCATTCATATCAGTCAGCTTATGAGGGAGGTGCCAAGATAGAATGTATTCAAAGTATCTAGATGAGTGGGGCTCAGCCAGGGAAAGCAAGATACAGAAAGGCCAACACAGACTCAGAATTATGTCCAGAGAAGGGATTTCTGGACCTGGGGCCTGGAGATAACAAGCAGAAGCAGCAGCGGCGGCGGCAGCGGCAGCACAAGCCTGCTGTTAAGCAGCATCGTAGTTCAGAAGACGGCTTCTTGGCTCAGCCTTGTTCTCAGCCAGTGGAGGATGACTCTGCTTATTAGTTGTATGATATTGGGCAAGTTATTAATCTCATTGAGCCTCAGTTTCCTCCTCTATAAAATTGAGAGTATAATGGTGCACTCCTTAGAATTATTGTTAGGCTTAAATGAGGTATGATGCATACAGTGGTTGGCACAAAGTAAGTGCTCAGTAAATATAATTTGTCATTAATATCATCAGCATCTCCATTATTGTGAATATTACTTTTTAATATCTATGTGCATGTGTTTATTTTACAGGATATTTTAAAATATCCTGTATATTTTTCTCCATAAATGGTATTTAAATTCAATTTAATTACTGGAGTATTCTGGTTAATCACTGTGAATATTACCTAATATTATTTCTTCTTCTTCTTATTATACTCCAGGGTTAATAAATTACTTGAAAGTTCCAGAGCACTCCGTCCTGGGACTAGGTTTCAGGTGAATTTGGGGAAAACTGAGGATTCTTTCTGGTGTTATCCTACTTCTTATTTTAGAGACTTTTTAGGTCTGATGGTACTCTCACCCCCAAAGGTCCAGTGCCCTGTTTGCCTTTTTATTCTCGGCTCTTTCATATACCGTGTTTCAGAGTTTCTTGTAAAGATGACTCCAACACTGATTCATGTTAAGATATGAATGGGTGTTAACTCAAATGCTGCACCTGCCATTGAATTTACACTTTTAATAAGGGCTGAATTTCAGAGTTACTTTGTTATTTCATTCCCGTCAAACTCCAGGGATGGATTAGCTATAAACAAGTAGCCCATATACAGATATTTATGGCCAATTTTTCATACAAACTAGGAAATTAAAAACAGCTTGTGATGGAAGAAGCTTAGACCAACGTGACCACGGCCTGTGAGGAGTGACCTGGGCCCAAAGAGAGAGATTCTAATAAATCAGGAAAATGACTTTCTTAACCCCCATTGCTCATTGACGTCAACCCCAAAAGCACAGGCCCAGGTGCTGAGCAGGCGTGCAAGTCACACCAATTTAAGATCCTTAAAGTTTGGGTTACTTTTCAGCCAGGTAAAATGGGGAAGAGGGAGTTTGACCATATGTATTTTAAAACCCCAAATTAGAAGAATAAAAAGGTTCACCTTTGACCTTTTATTTTTGCCGTTTCCTTCCCTGCAGTATTTTTAATCAGGTGGATGCTAAGTTTGGGGTCAACAGAGGATGAGAAGGCACTTTGGGTGCCAGAATCAATTATTACAGTCTTTAAAAGAAATTATAATATCCATGTGCTCTTTCAAGATAAAATTCTCAAAAACACTCCAAAGAAATTAGCCCTTAAGTGACTGATGTAATCTTCTCTAATCTAAATAGTCCCTTACAAATATGTCCAAAGAGTCTAGAGAGTTTAGATTGCTGAGGTTCAGGTGAGTGAGATGATGTATTTTGTGGTTAAGCAGCTTGGTACATTAAAGTGCCATTGTTAGAACATAAGTTTTAACTGCTCTCCTCCATGCACCCCTCTTGCTCCCCCATCCCTCGGTGATCTCTGTCTTGCTCTCTGATGGCCTTTACTTCTTCCTCTTTATTTTTATTTATTTATTTATTTTTAACATCTTTATTGGCACATAATTGCTTTACACTGGTGTGTTAGTTTCTGCTTTATAACAAAGTGAATCAGCTATACATATACCTATAGCCCCATATCTCTTCCCGCTTGCGTCTCTCTCCATGCCACCCTCCCTATCCCACCCCTCTAAGTGGTCACTAAGCACCGAGCTGATCTCCCTGTGCTGTGTGGCTGCTTCCCACTAGCTATCGGTTTTACATTTGGTAGTGTATAACGTCTATGCCACTCTCTCACTTTTAGTTTTTTAAGGAACCTCCATACTGTTTTCCACAGCGGCTGTATCAATTTACATTCCCACCAACAGTGCAGGAGGGTTCCCTTTTCTCCACACCCTCTCCAGCATTTATTGTTTGTAGATTTTTTTTGATGACGGTGATGGCCTTTACTTCTTTCTGGACTTCCTCCCAAAACTTTTCATAGACTTTTTTTTGTTTTGCATTGAATCAGGCAAGAAAAAAAATCACACTGTGTTGTGAACGAATAAAGAAACACAGCTCAACAAGATATTTGCATTTTAATAAAAGACATAAAGTCCTAAAGCTAAAATTTCAAGCACTAGTATTTATGGAGTAAGGGGCTTCTTGGACAGGTGGAGCTTTATTATGTTTCCTTTTACTATGCGTCTGCAATATTTAATTAGGCTCTAGTCATGTCTACCTGGCCTTTTTAATCATCTAGCTTGGATAAGAGGTTATAGGTACCCGACAGTAGCTGATGAGAAGAGGTTCCCACTGGGTTTGAGGTAGAGTTAGCAAAATGTGGCACATATAGGCTACTAATTGTCTTCAAGGAGGCTTTGTTCACCAACACAGGAAATTGAAATAGTATCCAGTATTCATTCAACGTGTATTCAGCAAACGCTATCACGTGCCAGGCACAGTGTTAGATGTTGGGTTACAACAATTAATAAGGTAGAGTTCTTTTCTTGGAAGAGCTCAGATTCTAGTGGGAGAGGCAAGTAAGCATTAACAAATACATAGTGATTGGGCAACTGGCTAGCCATTTGAATAAAATATCTGGATCCCTTCCTGACCCCTTGCACCAAAATAAATTCCAGATCACTCAACAAGTTAAATATTTAAAAAAGGAAAAACCATAAGGTACTAGACAAAAACATGGGTGATTGTTTTTATAATCTAGCGATGAAGGAGACCTTTCTAACTAAGCATGCTACAAAAGCCAGATACTATTAAGGAAAAGATTGACACATTTAACTTCATAATATCATTTTTATGGCGATAAATAAGCAAGCCAAAAGGCAAATGACCAACAGAGAAAAAAAAGAGATAGTCTCTTCAAGAGGTAAAGAAATCATGATATAACCATCCTTTGAATATTATATAACAGATTAGAATAAATATATAGTCTGATATGGGAAGCTCTCTAAGATATATAGAGTGAGAAAAGCCAGGAAGAGAACGGTATGATCCTATCTGTGTGAAAACAAAGCCTATACAGATATTCTCATATACGCAGCAAATATTTTTTGAAAAATACATAAGAAACTGTTAACAGAGATTACGTCTGGAGTTTAAGACTGTGGTGGGAAGGATATGAAAATATTCTACTTTTTATTTTATAATCTTCTGTACTGTTTATGCATTTTAACCATGTGCATTTATTACTACTATTATTCTTATTAGATAAATACTATTTTATATGTAACTGAAATACAATAATACATGTCAACAATAATCATAACATATATACTAATACGTATAATTATAAAGACAGATGAAAAGCCAGATAAAATCGCAAGCTGCTCTAACAGCACAAGCGCTGGTGACCTCAGCCAGATCACAGAGCTGTGTGCATAGTGGTGGCGGTGGGTGAGTGGAGGATGAGGGTTACTGGGGAGAGGTGGCATCCATACTGAATTTTGATTGACAATGAAGAATTAGGTGAAAGAGAGAGAGTAGGGGTTATTTTAGGTAGATGGAATATTAACATATTAGGAGTTGTTGATTCAGGCTGGAGTGCGGTGGGAAGTGTTGGGATGGAGAGTGCCAGCAGTTGAAGCTGGAGGTGGAATTTGAGACTAGATATTATGAAGGACTTTGCCTATCAAGCTAACTACATTACTAAAGTCTCCGAGACTAGTTTTCATGGAAATGATGAACTAAAAGGTTCACACTGTGGTGTAAATGAATCAAAACATGTATTTGCATTTTAATAAGGGACAGAATGTTCCAAAGGTCTAATTTCAAGCATTAGCAATTAGGGAGGAGGAATCTCCCTCTTGTCCCTCAATTCACACAATTATGAGAAGATGACACACCTGGTTATCTGGGTATCAGATTGTTCTACTCAGTGAGGAGTCGGCCACCCTCCTGGAGGTGGGGGAAGGTTGTATTTTTCAGAAGCCCCCTTGTCTGGGACTGGTAGAAGGAGGTTAGGGGAGAGAGGGTGGCTTCCACGGTAATGAGTCAGTTGTATTCAGAGCCCTGCAGACATTTGTTGCCGAGAGGAAGTGGAAAGCAAACAGGTGTCCTAACCAGCTAGGTCAGCTGGCTTCCCTCCATTGACGCTACATGGCACAGGGGAAAGTGCATAGGTTTTGGAGTCAGACAGACCAAGATTTTCATACCGGCTTTGCCCCTTGCTAGCCCTGTGACTGTGGGCAGGTTACTTAATCTTTCTGAGGTGCAAGTCCCATGAAGTATTGTGTAAAATAATACGTACAAAGCACTGAGCCCTGATGTGTAGGGAGTAATTGATAATTGTTAAGCTTTTATAGTAATGATCATTCTCTCTTCTTCCTGAGCCCACCAAGGATGACCACGATCTTTGTCATATTAAGTATAATTATCATGATCCGTTCTTGCCCATGAATCTTCCCAGCAGCTTTGTCTTGTTCTCCCAAAAGTCCACCAAATATTACTAGTATTGTTGTGTTTGCTGTTATCATTCCTTCCTCCCTGTGAACTTACCATGGGCTATTATTCTTCCTGCTGTCATTATTATTATGGCTGGCACGATGTTCTGTGCTCGTCTCCATGAGCCTTTCCAGGATTACACTCCTTACCCTGTCTCCAGCTCACGACTTCTCCAGGCCCCACCACTGGAGGGAGCAGCAGAGCTGACACACTGACTCCTTGCTCCCTTCCAGAGCTATCTAGCCTGCTTTTAGCAGGTGTAGAGGAGGGGCCAACAAGGCAAAAGTGAAAGGATTTTCTCTGTCTCCCACCCTGCCCCTCCCTCCCTGCTTGCCAGGGTTCAGGGTCTCCTACAGTTTTATTCTGTATCCTCTGCTCCTTTCCTCCTTGATGGAGTGATTGAAATAAGTAAGCTCTACCGGTGGGTGGAAATAAGTCAGCTTGTTTTTCCAGAAAGCAAAAGAGGACCTAGGAGTAAAGGGAAGGTGAAAGAACTCCTCAGATGTAGATGGAATCTATCAGCACAGCCCCAGAAATTCACAGATCCAGGAGGTATGAGCAAAGGCTAATGAGAGCAACTTCTTTTTACTGAGCTCTTCTCACACTGTGACAAACACATTACACCTTTACTACGCTCCTATGAATTGGGTCCTCTTATTATTCTCCTCCTGCAGATGAGGCAACTGAGGCCAGGAGAAATTAAGGGACTTAAGGTCGCAGAGCTAGTAAGGGGCATCACAGGCATGTCATCCCAAGCTCGTCTGACTCCTGGGCCAGGCCTTCGTCTCTACCCTAGACTGCAGTTTAAAGAAAAAGAAACGAAACAAAACAAAACTTGAAGTTGAGCAAACCTGGGGCAGAGGCAGCTCAAGGTTATTTCTATTCATAGTTCAGTGATTACCTCAGGTTGTGATTTTTATAATTTTCTCTTGTATTTTCCTTTTAAATTGTTGTGACATTGTAGCCTTCATCTTTTGTTTGCAATTAGTATCTTTCAAACCTTACTAGTTGTTTTCTCTATAGTTTCCAGGAGAAAAGTCCGTAGGAAAAAATAATTAAAGCTACTGTTTATTGACCATTTACCTACTGCGTGCTAGGCGCTTGACATACATCCTAGCTAGTCGTCATAACCACCCTCAGCATTGGGTACTATTATTATTCACTTCCATTTGACATAAGGAGAGACTGAGGCTCATAGAGCTTTCGTGGGTGCGCAAGGGCCTGCATCTGTTAAGTGGTGAAATGGGGGATGCAAACCCTGGGCTCACTTGCTCCAAAGCTCGTGTTCTTCAGGACACCATAAAATGAGCTCTTTGTGTTCCATGCCACCTCAGAAGGGTTTGTGGCTTGTTTTTGGCCAGACAAGGTGAAATAAAAGTATCGTTGTGTGTTAACCTTGGGAGGAAGATTGGGGGCGGTCTAACAGCAAGCACAGAATAATGCCTAGGGCCCATGGAAGAAAGAAGGTGAGAGGCCAGCTGCCGGCGGACTAAGTATCCCCAGGAGTTTATATTAACAAACTCCTCAGCGTGGAGTTGTCTCCTTCAAAAGGGTGACCCTTGACCCACTGATACCGCACTGAACAGCATCTGGAACCATGATGTGCTACAAGGACGGATTTTTTTCTTTTTTAGACGACCAGGCTGAAAGAAGGTTTAGAATGAAACGTTGGAAGAAGTGTGTGAGGTTTGAAGGTGATGAGGAGTAGGGACAAGCTCAATTCTGAAGGAAGGGAAGGTAAATGAAGTCTCTTCTCCGTCTTTTGGAGGTTCTTCAGGAGGACATGAGTCACTGGAAAATCGTCTGACAGGGCCCTTGCTAAAAAGCACTCAGGACTCCCAAATTTTCCCTACCAGGTCTCCCTTTCTAAGATTCTCTAATGTATGCCTAGTGGGTAAAGAGAAGGGATTTGTTAAATGTTGACTCTTCTAATGTTGTAAAACGGTCAGTAGTGTAATAATGGTGATCCTATTAGCAAACCTCAAAGTGGCCTTTTTCTACGCTGTCCCAAAGGATTGTCAGGTCTGGCGCCAGCACGAATTGCTGCCGAGGGAGGATTCTTGCCTAGAACTTTTTTGAGACCTGCCACCATCCAGTCTGCTCTTTGTTCCCCTTTGAGCCTGGCCTCATTTTGCTGTTCTCCCTCTGGTATGCCCCTAGCTGGAGTGCCAGCTAAGCTGTTGCCCTCCACACCCCACCGCAGACCGATATGCCTTCTCCCTTTACTTGGCTGCCAGGGAGAGGATTTATATCAGGATTGCTCAACTAAGAAATGCCCAGCGATGTAACATTCCCAAGCTTGCTCTCTGCTACGTTTTTGTCCTTTCATACTGTTGATCCTTAACCTTTGTTGGAGAATCTTCATGGAAGAGTTTACCTTTGAATGATTTGTCTTTGAGTCTTATGTTGAATATTCTGTGGGTCAAATTCTTTTAGTTGCTTGGGCTAGCCCGCCTCCACTGTCATTGACCCACTATCAATAAAGACAGGGTTTGCTTAAGAATAAGGCACATTCTGTTACATGTGTGCACCCACTCTGATCAAAAGAGAGATGTTTACTAGAAGAGGAGCTCTCTATGGAGGTCCGAGCCAAAACACAACCTGGCTCTTTCTGTAGTACTTTCTAAATTGCTGTACAAGTGGTGGTATTATATAAAATAACCCGCTGGGGGGAAATGAGTTTTTATTGCTGCAAAACTATTTCTAACCTAACTTTGCTCCCACACATGCCACCCTTCTGGCCCCTCAATTACGGTAGTAGGCGGCCGTACGAAAGCAAAAGTAACCCTAAAATCACCCCCATTGAAATATAGTCTCTTAAGGCTTACAACACTTCCGATACACTTGGTTAACAATATTTTACTTAAAAAATGTTTTTATGCATGGGCCTATAATAGGCAGATGGGAACCTACACTGCAACAGTTGCATGAGTCAGGGGATAAATTCTGAGTCCTCCTGAAAACTATTAGCCAAAAGATTAAAGATAATTAGTTTTAGAGGAAGGTTCTCAACCTTGGCTGTGCACTGGAATAACCTGAGGAGTTTTAGGAACACCCATTCCTGGGTCCCAACCCCAGAGATTTTGATTTATTTAATGTGGAGAGCAGTCTGATGATAGGGATTAAAAAAAATATTCTCTTCAGATGATTCTAGTGTGTAGCCAAGATCTAGAATGATTATTCTAGATCCTTACTATACAAAGTATAGTCTGTGTACACACAGCATGGACCTGGAGTTTGCCCCAGATCTACTGAGGCAGAATGTGCATTTTAAGAGGATCTGTTGGTAATTCATACGCACATTAAGGTTTGAGAAGCACTGCTCCAGAAGGAGTGTGAGCTCTTGTAAAGCATCGCCTGGAAGGAACACTTTTGCATCATCAACCAATCTGTCCATTGGCATTATGGGTTTTCTAAAATATAGCATATAGGGCTTCCCTGGTGGCGCAGTGGTTGCGAGTCCGCCTGCCGATGCAGGGGACGCGGGTTCGTGCCCCGGTCCGGGAGGATCCCACACGCCGCAGAGCGGCTGGGCCCGTGAGCCGTGGCCGCCGAGCCTGCGCGTCCGAAGCCTGCGCTCCGCAACGGGAGAGGCCCGCGTACCGCAAAAAAATAAATAAATGAATAAAATAATAAAATAAAACATGGCGTATAAAGCCTATAACCTCAACTGCAGATGATGTGTCTACAACAGTCTAATAAAGATGAATTATCCCACTTCAGAAAAAAATGAGGAAAAGCGTAGCCAGTTTTGGATCTAGCATTGTTTCTTCCCGGTCTGTCTTATAAACTTGGATACCTTTGCTGGTAGTCTTCCAAGGCTTGTGGGTAAGGAGTGAGATGCCAAAAGACTAAAATAAAACAATGATATTTTTTCCCCACAAAGCAAGGAGATACTACACATGCCAGCCTGGTGAGTTTGCCTTCGATCCCCCGCAAGCTTCTAGAATGGATTATTAAGAAGATGATTTCTGAGCTCTTGGAAAGGGACTCACTAATCACTAGGAATGAGCATGGGTTCATTAAGAGCGAGGCATGCCAGACTAAACTCATTTCCTTTTGGATGGGCTTACAAGAGGAGGCTGCAAAAATCATTTACCTGGGTTTCGGCAAGGATCTTGAGAAACCCTTCTGTGATGTACTTTCAGGCAGGATGAAGAAATGGGGTAAGCTGAGAGTATGGATGGTTTAATGCTTAACTTGTTAAATGACCACATACAAAATGTATGCATTTAATCAATTATTGTAAACCCAGGAAGACAAGCGCTTTCCAACACTTGGATAAAAGTGAGACTTTGACTAAATTTGGGATTAAGATGGAGCTTGTAAGGATATCTGTGTACATTGTACGACAGAAAATAAAAATCCTCGTTGTCACCATCAGGCCTTTTATTGACACAATACTTTTCTATATTATAGAGCACTTTCAAGTATATTATTTCATTTGATCCTCGGCACAAACCTGCAAAATTAGAATAGTGATTATCTCCATTTTACAGATATGAAAACTGAGGTTGAACGATTCAGTAATTTTCCAAGGGGACAAATAGTTGTGAAGCTGAACATAAAAAATAAACTCTTAGTGTAATGCAGTTGTGACAAATAGGAAGCTGTATATTTCAGCTCTAAAATTAACTACATAAATTCAGAGTGAAGGCAAGGCTTAGAAGTACTTTTATAAAAGGCATAGGGGTTTCTGTTAGCTTAAACTTAGTATGAGCCCATAGTGTTTTGTGATTGCTAAATATGCTATTGAGATCTGAAGGGTATATTAATGGAAATACGCAGTCCACCACATTGGAAGTGATAGTTTCTTTCTATCTGAGGTTTGCCAGAGCATTTCTAACGTGTTGTTTTATTCAAGTTTCTGCGTTTGAAGAAAATGGGGATGTTCCACTTGTAAAAGCAAAGACTTAAGGAAGGATTTTACATTACACGTTTTCTGTGGGTCAATGTGTATGAAAATAGGAAGAAGGCAGTCCTCAGAAAATTAAAAGAATTTCCTCAGCATTACAGCTACCTGATAATTGAAGGGACAACCATTTGTGACAGGTGCTAAGTCTCCTCTGGGCCCCCAACCCCCCTGTACCCCTCCTCTAGAAGGGTTCAAGTAGAGGTTTGGTCAGCCCCTTGTTTGGTAGGTTGTAGAAAGTGTGCGCGTCGTATCATTTTGAATGGCCCTTCAAATTCTATGCTTTTTGAAGTCTAGGATTCATTCTTTCCCTGTGTCCAGATGTATATGATAAAGTCCAACTTTGGGGCATCAATTGATGAAATCCCAAAATTGACTGCTGGGGTTAAGAGGGAACAACTGCTTGAGTAATGATCCTGCAAAATAAGGGAGCTTTGGCTAGTTTTGAAGTTTCTGATGACGTGCCACCCTTTATGGGATTTGTCTCGAGCTCAAAATTAATTCTAGCCCCTGTACATTCTGCCAGGCTATGATGTCATATAGGTCATCCTTGGGTCTTTAGCATGTGGTACCAAAGATGGCCTTCTGAAATGAGAAGGGATTTCCTCACAAAAGTCATTCTTTATAGGTTAATAACTCATGTGAATGGCTTGAATTTCTCTGCACATCCTTACCACACCCAGTTTCAAACATGACTCTAGCCAGGATCCTGTAGAGTTAATTTAACGTATGATGGTCTGGCCTAGGGCCTATTGTTGGAGATGGGGAGTGGGCTCAGGGAACATCTTTCTTCTCCAGGCCTCTTTTGACCTGTCACCACCAACCGTGTGGTTTCCTTTTCAGGTATTTCCCCAACGTGGTGACCATTTCATCACATTGCCTGCCTCCTTAGGGAGGAAAGTTGAAAATGTTGGTCTATAGCAGAGCAGAGTAGCATGGAGCTCTGGGAGTGAAGGGGAGAGACCAAGACTAAGTCTGGGGACCTGAACAAGTCTTCATTCTTAAGAAGCCTAGAGGCCAGATTCCACTGGTAAGGAAAGGAAATGGAAAAGAAGGGGGAAGCTGAAGTAGATTTCAACAGGAGGGCCACAGGTTTAGCACCGGGCAGTGGACAGCGAGTTAGTCCTAGGCACCTCCTTCCCTTGAGAGTGCAAGGTCAGGATCTCAGAATAGCCTGAGACAGCATAGCTTAGTGGTTATAAACACAAACTCTGGAGCCAGACTGCCTGGGTCCAAATCCTGTCTCTGACACTTGCTGGCTGTATCACCTAGGCAGTTTGCTTAATTTCTGTGGCTCTGTTTCTTTCTTTGTAAGAAATGTGAATAATGAGAGTACCTACCTCATATATGTACTGTAAAGATTACGATGCTTAATAAATGTAAAGCTTTTTAACACACCCTAACAAATACTAAGTGAATATGAGTGTCTGTTCAACAAGATAAAGAAAAAAGTAGGGTGCGAAGGTAGACAATTTAGTAAATATTTATTGTATACCTACTATGTTCCAGATACTGTGCTAACCAAAGTTTAGTATGGGAAAATCTGGCTTTGGAGTCAGGCAAACTTGGATTCTAATTACAGCTCTGACCTTGGCTATGAGCTGGATGGCCTTGGGCATGTTCCCTAACTTCTCTGAGCCTCTGTTTCCTCATGTGTAAAGTGAGGATGATAATAGCACGGGGCCACACAGGGTTGTTGCTAGGAGTAAATGAGTTAGTACCTATGTGTGTGGTATATATGAGTGGGCTCACTAAGTGGTAATACATGACTTCTGTAAGCTGGGGCCTATATGATGAAACCTAACGGGGATAAATGTCAAATCTTAAGTCTGAGTTTAAAAGTCAATTGCAAAATAATAACACATCACTTGTACAAGTGAAGGACAAGAAAGGATTGAACTGGCAAGATCTTGTGTGAGAAAGAGCTGTGGGTTTTGGTTGACCACAGTTTCCTATGAGCCAACAGTGTGATCTGGCTGCCCAAGGACTAAGGTAATTTTAGATGGCATTAAAAGAAATGGTGAGTTGAAATCCCAGAAAATGATCATTTCACTGTCCTCTGTACCCTGTGCTGGTCAGATCACTTTAGACGTGTAGGACTTCATTTTGCTTACATTTCTGGACGGACAATGACAAACTCACTGACAAACTGCCCAGAAGTGGTGACCTGGATTGGGAGGCAATGGAAAACCCTTTCTTGAGGATGAGATTAAAATAACCCAGGGAAGGAAGCACTAAGGCAATATTTGAAACAGTGTTTTCTTCTAATGAGAATGTTTATAGAGCACACCCCACGTGCAATCTGTCAGCAAATCCTGTTGGCTCTTTCCCCAGATTATATCAATCAATAATCCAACCATTTCTCATCACCTGTCTGCTGCTGTGCTGACCTAACCTACCATCTCTTGCCTCATTATTGTAGTAGCCTCCTTGTAGGTATCTCTCCTTCCACCCTGGGCCCTCAGTCTATTCTCTACACAGAAGACAGGACTGTCCTATTTAAATGTAAGTCTAATCATGTCACTCCAGTGGCTTCCTAGTTCATTCAGAGTGTAAGTCAAAGTCCTTACAGAGATCTGCAAAGGTCTTGCTTACCCTGGCTCCCATTATACCTCTTTGACCTTATCTCCTACTTTCCCCCTTGCTTACACTGCTCCAGCCACTGTAGTCTAGTCACAGTTTCTTGAACCAGCCAGGCATTCTCGTGTCTCAGGGCTCTTGTACTTCCTGTTCTCTCTGACCAGAACCCATTTTGCCTAGATATCTGCATGGCTTACTCCTTCATATCCTTTAATCGTAAGTCAAATGTTACATTCTCAGTGAGGTATTCTTAGTCACCCTTTTTAAACTGCAACAATCTCCCCACAAAGCACACACTTCTGTATCTCCTTTCTCTGCTTTATTTTTCATCACATCTTTCATCATTGTTTAATATTCTATATAATTATTCTATATAATTCACGGGTATATAAACTATAGAAAAAAGCTGTTCTTGTTGAATCTGGCAGGAGTCGGGTAAGCATGAACTCTGCCCTCTCCAAAACCTGGATAATTGAGAGTTAACTACATAGAGATACATTTGCAAACGAGTGTTGGTCAAACCCTGGAAGCAACACTGAGTGAGATATTCTGGACTCAAGGAAGACAACTCATATCTTCCAAATGTTGTAAGACTATTATGTGTAAGAAGTAGACTTCATCTAGGTTGCAGCTTGGGTCAGAACTAGAGCCAGTGAGTATGAAGGGAATATACACAGGCAGATATGAGATCAGTCAAGCAATCTGAAATTCTCAGGCTGTCTCATGGAGTGGTGAGCTCCCCATCGCTGGAGGTGTACAGAAAGAGGCTGTGTACTACCTGTCAGCTTTGCTATAAAGGAGATCCTGTACTGGGTTGGGAAGTGGACCACACCACCTTGACAATCTTTGTAGCTCTAAGATGCTGAGGACAAAGATGTGGCCCATGGATACAGGGTAATTTACATTTGTTTTTTAGAACTGAGGAGAGGATTTTTGGTCTTTGTTTCTGGAGTCCCAGAGACAAATTCTCCTCTCAAAGGTCCATTCCACCCTAATTGAGATTCCATTTCCCAGAAATTACTTGATGCTGCGCTGATTAGAGGCCAGCCAGGGGTAAAGGGACTGATTCCCATGGCAACCAGGTTAAAAAAACATACCATGTGGAGCATTGTCAGCAACAAGCTACGTTTGCATTATAAATAGATATTTAATTCATTGAAATAGCTCTGACAGTGAGTAGGAAAGTTAAATCCCAAAGCCACTCTTTAAGTATTTCACAGTTAATTGACAACTATTTTTTTCTCTTCTAAATCATGTAGAACTTGGTTCTCTAAGTGTAAGAGTGGTATATGTGAATGCTTTTAGAAAACCAACTAACGGTCCAGTGTCACAATATTTCTCACTATCTGTTTCTCATTGAAAGATTTATCAGAATTTTCTCTTATTGCACGGGTATCTCTGTTTGACTCTTTTTGGTACTGGAGACCCCAGGTTCAATGTCTGGATTTCACAAGTCTTCTTCTATCATTTTTTGCTTCATCTTCATCCTGCTTTTCTAATGCAGAGGTTTCTGTAAATTTCAGTCCTTGGCCCTCTACTCTTTTCTTCCCATCTCTCTTTCCCTGAATAGCTAAAGCAATCAAGTGATCACTTGCTAACTTGCACAGACCTACCACTAGGCTTGACAATACACGTTGGAATAGCCAATGATTGGAAAACAAAATCAGACCTGATCAAAGGACTTCTAGCCTAAAACCAATGACCAAAAACAGGCCTCCCTCCAGTGTTCAAAATGTACAGCTTGATTGAGGGTTAGGGATGGAGAGTTTGAAGGCAGCTAGTGGTGTTTGGCAGAAATGTAAAAGCATTTTTGAAATGAATTTTTAGAAACACTATAAGAAATTCGTAGATGTGACTAATAGAATCTCATCAAATGGAAATCAGAGTGAGACTTTGTACTTCTACATTCCAAAGAGCTTAATACAAATTAGTCTATAGTACTCAAGAGTGTTTCATTCTGTAAGGATTAAGGGAAATGCGATGCATTTTTTTTTTCATTAAGTTGCTGGGTAAATAAGCTTCCTGATATAAGAATATGGGAGTTGTTTTCTAAATTTTATCGTAACCAAGGATAAATAACTCACTGTGTGCAAAACCCTTGTACATTGCTCTATTGAACAGTGATAGCTTAGAATTAAACAGTGTTGGGAGGTAAGGAGCTTTAGGGTCAGATGTGAAGGGGTTGTGACCTCCTCCAGGACCCATAGGTCAATTCTTCTGAGGTCTCGAACAGGTTTAAGGAATTAGGTAAGCCCCCTCCCCCAATACAACCCTCCTAAAGTGTACTGGATTCTCACCCATGCGGCAAGTTGAATGCTGATCCAAGGAAAGAGGCGAGGGGCTCAGAATGCGAGCCAGCCTCCGTTTGGAATACTAGGAAGGAACAATGGGACAGGACACTGGGAGGTCCCCTGCTCTAAACCACTCACCTCATTTGCTTACTCACTCTTTGAGATCCCACCACCAGAGAAAACAGGGCTTTCTTTAGGGAGGGGCAAACTATTCAGCTTTTATCAACCTTTCACACTTAAGAGTGAATTAATGTACACCTGTGGTTGTCAGGTAAGGGCCGCAAAGCACACTTTGCCAATTCCAAAGTTCTGTAGCGGACTAATCCTAACGTTGGAAAGCAGCTGTGCTACAGACCTAGAAGTAACACGGTAGAAAGTATGTAACTTCAGTGTTTGCCCTCCTCAGGCTCAACTTGGAGAGAATATTGCCATTCATTCATTCTTCCATTCATTCAAAAATGAAATGGAAGGATGATGGGACATTCTGTTCAGTTACCACGTCCCAAACAAAAATGGACATTTTGGAGCCTTCCCTCCTCCCCGACTCCATCCTTGAGCTCCTTTCTCTGTACTAGCAGCGCTGTGCTCTCTTATTCTGCCGTGGAGATCAGCTCCAATACACCATTTTTGCTAAGTGTTAAACAAACCAATGGAAAACCACTGCCATAGTTTTTGCAGTTAAATAGTGAATACTCTCTTTATTCAGAAGAATATATTTTTAATAGAATTTCATGCACCAGTAAATCAGTACAGTGAGGAGTTACGAGGGCAGGGAATCTCTCTTCAGGAAACATCTCACCCTGGTAGGGCTCTCAACTCCTAAAATCCCCTTGACCTATCTCAGGTGATTAGTGGCCAAGGAACAGTAGATGGGGTGGACTCCCAGGGAAACCAGTCAGATTTGCAAGTCTCTGAGGATAAAAAAGAGGAGAGGAAAGCTCTTGCCAAGGAGGGGATTATTATATTGGGGCTGGCAGTTCCACTGAGGTTCCCTGAGAGGTTGATGAGGGAGAGTTGGTACTGGTGCCCAGGTCTCCTTCTTGGTTACACTCTTCCAGGGCTATGGTCTGGTCTCTTCCATCTGTCTCTGAGCCTCTGTGTAGAGAAAAAGACATGACTAAGGGAGGATCCAGAGCCATCAACCTGCAAACGGGTTGCATCGTGGGACTCAGATGCTAGAGGAGCATATGGACCATTGTTTTAACAGAAGCCCCTGGGTTCACAGAAGGAGGCTGACATAAGGCAATTACCTGGTTCGGAGTCGAGGCCACTTCCTCCACTCTATGGCTAGCACCACCCCCAAAGCTACAACCACCACCACGATCAGGGTACTTCGGACAATATTCCCCACAGTGCACTCCTGAGCAGCAGGCCCTGTGGTGATAAAAGAGCAGAAACCAAGGCCATAGAGATCAGTGCATATATGTTCCCCTGGATCTCTTGTTGCCCCCTCATCTGGCCTCCTCCGGGGTTCACTCGGGAACCATGTGTTGAGACTGCAGATGGGGTGGTCAGAGGCAGTGCTTATGCTGAAGCAGAAGCAGCCCTCCTTTTGGGGGGTGGAAGAGGCCTTGAAAGTATCCTTCTCACTATCTTTGAGTGAATCTGAGGTTCCACCTCCTTACCATCCCTAGGAGAAAGAAAAATGACCACACTTGAGGTCTCTGACTCCAAACCCCTCCCCCTCCATGTTTGGCCTGTCTCCATGGAGACTATCTCTGGGATCCCAGGTATGTCATGCCAGAACCATGGAGGGATTATCATCTCACCTGCTGCCCCCACCAGCTCCAGGGGATCACTAGGCTCTGACCAGATATCGGGGTAGGCCTGCAGACGGTAGCTGCAGCTATAGTTTCCAATGCCTTTTCCTTCTACATTGTTGATGACAAAGTCTCCATCCTCTGAAAACTGCTGAGGTGCTTCTTCTCCATCATGTTCCAGGACAAACTCCACACCTGGCAGGGGTCCTCTGCACTGAAGGGTGATATCCTTTCCTAGCTTGAACACAGTACTGGGCCAGGCTGACAGAGAGGGTTTAGGGGGCTTATCTGCAACCAACCAGGACACAGAGTTAGAAATGGCCTTGAACCCAGCCCTTTTACCCCCTTAGGGCTAACTACTAAGAAACTACAAAATCTAGACTCTTACTGAAATCTCCAAGACCTTACCAGTCACCCAGATCTCCAGGGAGTCACTGTGATTAGAAGCTGCAAAGGGAGCAGAATCCAAATAGTAAACACAGCTATACACCCCAGAATCTTCACTGCTCACTGCTGGCATCCAGAAGTCAGCCCTGTACCCTCTTGGCCTCTGTTGCCTGAAGGGCTCTTGAGTACCCTTCTTCAACAGGACAAATGTTGAGTCTGGCAGTTCCCCTTGACATTGAAGAGTCATGTTTTCTCCAGGGGCCACCATGGGACCAGGCTGGGCTAATAGGCTGGGTTTGGGGAGCAAACCTAGAAGAAATTGACCCTTGGTCATAGAGAGGTGGCCACTTTCCAGGGCATCACTGGAGTCTCAATAAAGAGGAGAGACTACTGCTTGCCTCTCCTTGAGCTCTTGGAAAACCGCTTACCGTTTCCCGTGAACCATCTGACAGCTTACTCACTCTTTTCTATACTCCCCTGCCCACTCTAGAGCATCTTCCCCTTACCTGTGACTATGAGTTCCAGGGTGTTGCTAGGCTGTATCTTGATAGGGCTGGTCCAGTCAGGATGGTAGCAGCAGCTGTAACGACCTATGTTAGCACCAGATATATTGGTGATGGGGAATGCCCCATCATTACTGATGGATCCCCAGAGCTGCACTGAAGTGGCTTCTATTTCTTTGTGCAGACTGTACCCTACTCCATGGACTGGCCCTTGGCACCGGAGAGTAACATTCTGCCCCATGGGAACCACAGAACTGGGCTCAGCAAACAACCATGGCTTGGGGAACGTGTCTAGGAAGAGACCAAAGATGGAAAGTGGTTAGTATGCAAACTTATCACTTGCTGAATTAGCCCTTTATTTTTCTCCTTCCAGACACAACCGTTCCCCTCCACGGCCTAGCCTAGCCTTCCAAGAGGGATCACCCTCTCTAACCCCTATTCCAGTTCTCTCTGTCCCAGTCCCAAGTCTCTTCTGTCCTTACCAGTCACCCAGATCATAAGAGGCTTGCTGAGGTATGACCCCCTGTTTGACATAGTGGTCTCATAGTAGACACAGCTGTAGTTCCCAGAGTCGTCTGCTCCAACAGTGTGGAGGAGGAAGTCAGCCACGTTCCCTGAGGCACTCTGAAACTGTAAGGGAACCTGGGTTCCCTCCTGCAAGAGGGCAAACCTCATGCCCTGGAAAGCCCCTTGGCAGCGCAGGGTCACATTCTTCCCAGGAAGCACCACAGGACCCGGCTGTGCCAGGAGAGTGGGTTTGGGGTAGAATTCTGAAATTAAAGAGATCACAACATGGGAGAATCCTGCCCCCGACATTCTGAACATTGTTTTTTTAGTGTTATTAGAAGAAACAATATATGCTTATTGTAGAAAATTAGAAAATACAGAAAAAAAAAACCTATGAAGAAAATACAATTCTACCGCTCAAAGATAACCATTCTCTATACGTTTTAATGTATTTATTTCCCATTTATTTTTTTGTACATGGCCATGTCATTGTAGCTATAACTATTTGCATAATTGGGCCTGTAGTTTAATATTTTTCACTTTATATTGTAAATATTTTCCTATGACGTTAAACAGCCTTTGCAAACTATCATTTGTAATGGCTGCATAATATGCAGTTGACATCTCAAGGTCTTCGCCCTTTCTCTGAGGGCCATCCAGCCCACCAACCTCTGACAGCCCAGCTAAAGAAAAAGTGGACATTGGGCCTAAAGCTCAAGGCCAAGCCACAGAAAGATTTCAGAAATAGGGCAACGTGTGAAACACCCCCATCTGCCTCACTTCTTTCCCCAGAAGTGAATTATTTTCCTCCCTCTTCTCTTTCTCACCTTCCTGTATTAGTGATCATATAAGCAGCTGCCTTACATGGACTGTTTACCATGTGCCAGGCACGGTGCTAAGCACATTCTTGGTGACTTTTAGAAGGAGCACTTCTTCCTCTCCCACTGACAGCCCTCCCACCCACTGCCCCAGAGTCAGTACCACCTCCACCTGCATTTCCCCACTTCTGACCTGTCACCACGAGCTCCACAGGGTCGCTGGGCTCAGACCAGATAGCAAAGTCATAATAGCGGCAGCTGTAATTCCCTCCGTCACCAATGCCCACCGAAATGATCAGAAAGTGGGCTGCACTGGCTCCTGGACTCGCCCAAGACCTGTCACTGGACGCTATTTCACTTCCATCTTTGTAAAGAATAAAGCTCATTTGCTGGTGGGGGGTGGAGCAATTGAAAGTCACTCGGGCCCCAGGAGTGACCACAGGACTGGCCCATGTCTTGAATAAGGGCTTGGGGTACATTTCTAGAAGGCAAAAAACCAAACACAATACAAAACCAAATTAAGAGAAAAGAAAGATAGCTAATGTAGCAAATATTGGTTCCAGAAAGCTGCTTTGTTTCCTATAGTATTTCATTCAGAAGAAGGTGCAGTTAAAAGTCAAGGCAAAACCACTTTGCAGATGAACTTTTCACAGGGACCCCTCACCCCACCCCTCACCTCCTCCAGCCGAATCCTCACTGTCAGCAGAACAAGCAATGGAAGCTAGCTAAAAGAGTGAATTGTCACTGGGGGTCTGCTGATTCCCTGAGCCTCAGTTTGCCCGTTTGGACAAGAAGGGGAAATGGTACCTGATCCACCGCCTTTGAATATTTGCTCTATAGCTCAATGAGATAATTGATATGAAAATAATTAGAAAAATTAAATCACCCTCTACAAACCCCAGCTATTAATAACGATTATGGCTATTAATATCGTGCAGCCAGAGGCCCTGGCACTCCCAGCGCCACGCCTGCCTGGCTCTAAGATTGGACACAGGCTCCTAGGACCAGCAGCAAAGTTTGCTGTGAGGAGAGGAGTGTCTGACCCAGAGCTTTGCTTCTCCACTCCTCCCTCACACACCCCTTTCAGCTCTACCTTTTATGACAAGCTCCAGGGGCTCACTGGGCTCAGACCACTTGAAGGGGCGCTTTTCAGTGTGAGTGCGGCAGCTATAATTGCCTTCATCTTTATCCTCCATTCTTTGGATTGTAAAGAAGGCTTCTCTCCCAAGGGCACCAAGTTGCTGGACAGGTTCCTGCACTCCCTCCTTATACAGAGCAAAACCCATGCCTGCCAGCCATCCTTTGCACCGGATTTGCAGTTCCTGGCCCCGAACTGGGGGGGAAGCCGAAATGACAGGTTTGGGGAGGATGTCTGGAAAACAAAACAGGGAGGACAAGGAGTCCGAAGTTTGGAGGTGCCCAGATGGGACACTCGGAGTCACTTTGTCAGCAAAATAGAACTCCATCCTGGACTGGCCTTTGCCTCTTCCTGTCAATCTTCTCATAACGCTGTTCCCCTCCCCACCCCTCCCCCCACTTCAGTGCCCCTCCTCTCCTACAGGAGGCAGAAGCCCCTTGGGCTCTGGGTCTCTGAGCATTCCCCATCCCTAGGGACAGTGTTGGAGTCCCAGGGGCACTGGGGATCCCTCCGTGAGGACCCTCTGCCTTTTCTTACCTGTCCCCACCAGCTCAAGTGCCTGACTGGGCTCTGACACAGCCATCTCCTCCCACGAATGGCAGTGGTAACTCCCGGTGTGGCTCTGGGTCAGGGCTCCCAGGGGGAAGGCAGCCCGGACCTGCTCGGAGGCTGGCCGAGTTGCAATCCACCCGGTCCCGTCCTTCAGCAATACAAATTCCTTAGTTGAGCCAGAAGGGCTTCTGCACCAGAGGGTTAAGTTCTTCCACGGGGCCAGAGGGAAGTTGGTCTCTGCCCACAGCTCAGGCTTTGGGGTTGGCATGATTATTTCTAGAAACAGCAGAGTTAGTGAAGCCATCCTCCCTCACCCTCACCCTCCCCTTCTCCTTGCCCTTGAACACCCTCCCCAGATCACATTGCCCACCTCCCCTTTCAACCTCAATCCAAACTCTTTCCTTCTCTCGCAGGTGCTGGGCAAAGGGGAAGCTGATGTCTCAGCTGAGGCTCAGAAAAATGCAGAAGCTTGGGGGAAATTTTGCAGGCAGAAAAGCAGAGTTGGAGGCTGAGTTTTGCCAGCAGCTTTAGCAAGTGCCCCTTCCTGGCTGTCCTTCCCAACCAGTCACTCCCTGGCCACTGACACTGACACTCTGTAGTTATTTCGGATCTCCAGGGAGGAATGTCCCAGTCTGGAGCAGGAAAAACTCACCAGTCTCTTCTGTCAATACCCCATTGCACAGTCCTGCAAAAGAAATTGCTGCCAGGGCTTTGTCCCCTCCCCCACGGGACTTCACCCCCGGCCTTCTGCCCAGGCCCCTTCCCCACCCCCTTGTACTCACCACAGCAGAGAAGAGCTGTGAGTATGAAGAGCATGGTGACCCCTTGAGCTGTTCCCAGCAACCAGGCTCCTCTAGCAAGACCAGAAAAGAGAGGAGAGGAATTGCCTGGATTAAGGGGAGGGCGGAGAGAAGGGGGCGGCAATTTATGTCATTGGCTTACTCACCACCCAATAGGGATTGGATATGGCCAGGATAATGGGATATAATCTTTTCTGACATGGATGACTTTTCTTTTTGAGGGCCTCACCACCTACAAACCTCTTGCTCTTTCATGACCCACGTGCCCCCCGCCCCCTCCCCCACCCCCAGACGATATCAAATGTCAGGTCCCCAAGGCCCCTGATTAGGCTGTTGCTGGAATTGAGATGTCAGATGTGAAAATGCCTTTGTAACTCCAGCTCTCAGAACCCCTGGAGCTCAGTGTGATCGGCAGCTCTGGGTGGTGGGTGTGGGGGTGGAGGGAGAACTCTTGGGTGTTTCTCAGTCATCAAGTTTAAGTTTGGAAGCGGTTTGTATTATGGCAGTATTGGTCCTCCGACCGACCTGCCTCACCTGCCTTTGTTATGGAAGGGTTGCCTAGGCAGCAACAGTGAATTACCAGAGGATTGTCAGTGCTGAGCTAAGCTTGTCAGAGAATGGGATCTCTCTACCCCCACCCAGATTATGACTAGAAATGTGCGGCATTTTTAGGTTATGGGTCCTGTAGAATTAGATTATATTAAGCCAAAATTCATTTGACAATTTTTACTTAGAAAACACTGACCCTCCTTCCTGGTCAGGAAAACATGCTTTCCAAGCTGCATTCTCTGAAATCTGGTTGCTGAATTCATTCTTTGATGCAGTGGTCCTGGGCTGAGGTGGGGCACTTGAAGCTACATTTTTTTCTAACCCCTGGCGAACTAGGACTTGACCCCCATTGAAACTTTTTGAAAGCTCAAAGGGTAGTGGTCCTGCAGAAAGTTTAGGTGGCTCCCTTCTCATTACCCAAGCACCCTGTCCCTCAGATCCCAGTGGGAAACACAGACACACACGAAGTCCTGTGATCATGGTGGGGGAGGGGTACAGCCAGGATCACAGGGTGGGGGAAAGTAAGCAAGGCATTTGGGAACGGAGGCCCCACCAAGCTAGGAGCTGTCATTTCTCTTCTCATTTTCAGGCAGAATAGCCTGAGCACAAGGCCATGAGGATCAGGGAGAGAAGGAGATGACCCAGGGGACACAAAAGGATAAAAGTAAATGGCAGGAGAACCTGTTTGGCTTGACATGTTATGGGTCCGAGGAAGCAGTCCCAATCCATTCAGATGCCCACCCAGGCTGAGGCTATATTCTCAGAACGCTCTGCACCGTGGTTGGGGGCCAGAGTGGCAGAGAGACTGGCTTCCATAGCAGCTAGGATGGACTACAAGGCTTGCTAGCCCTTGAGAGCTAGGGGTAAGGGTGAAAAGTTGGGATGGGAGTTGGATAACATCCTGGGAGGCAGGACGGTATGGCTTCTTACAAAAAAAGTTCAGTTGAAGTTAACGTGGAAGACATCCATCATCTCTGAGAGGCAGGGTGGCTTGGGAGGGAGATTTGTGCACCCTCCTGGGGGAATCAGTGAATGAGGTTCTGATTACTTCTCCAGGCTCTGAGAAATATGCATTCCTCCACCCTCTGGCTTGGGTGCTCACCCCTCTGTGAGGTGAAAGAGAAACTGCTGGAATGAGAAGGTCTTATATCTTAAGCCCAGAAGGTAGAGGATACAAAGGGTGGCCCCCGTGGCTTGTCTCAACTGGAGTATGACCCATTCCTGAACCTTTGGGGAGCCTGAACTCAGCTAGATTGAGGAACAGGGGGTTGGGACAAGACAGTTACCTGATTCTGAGTCTCCGACACTTCCACCTTATCCACAGCTCTACCAACAGCAAGGCAACAAGCTGCATGATTAGGGACAACCTGATAGCCTCTTTCAGAATGTAATTCCAGGTGAGAAAGCCTGTGGCCAGAGAAGACCAAAAGCAGGGACCTTGATGGGGACAGGGACAGTCGAATACATTCATGGGGGGAGGGGGATCTGGTTACTGCAGGTGAAGGGAAGTTGAGACAAAAGTGGCCTTATTTTCACGAAGAATAGGACCCTTGAAAGTATCCTGCTCACTGCCTTTGAGTGACTGTGAGACCACTCCAGAGGAAGGATGCCCAAACCCAAGGGCCCTGACTTACAAGCCCCCAACGACCCTTTCCACGTCCTTCTGGGAATTGCTCTGGGATCCCAGGGGTATCGTGGCCAAAGCTGCGGAGGGGGCATCCCTATGAAGAGTGTTCCTCTCACCTGCTGGCCCCATCAGTTTCAGAGGCTCACTGCGATACGACCAGATGTTAGGATGTGCTTCTATGCGATAGCTGCAACGGTAGGGCCCCGTGCCTTTCCCTTCAACATTACTGATGATGAAGTCTCCATCCACTGAGAATTTTGAGTATGTTGCCCTTTCTTCCCATTCCAGACAAAATTCAAGTACTGGTTGAGGTACTCGGCACTGAAGGGTGATGGCCTTTCCTAGCTTGAACACGGTGCTGTGCCAGGCTGACAGGGAGGGTTTGGGGGGCTTATCTGCAACCAATCCAGAGACCAGAGTTAGAACAAGTGACTTTGAACTCAGTGCCTCCTCCCTCAACAAATGTTTCTCAGGTCCTTATTTGGTCTTCTCTTTTTTTTCACTTCCACTAGATCACTAGCGTCAACATTCGATTGTGCATCAGAACTCCTTGGCCCATTCCTTGATTCCCTAAAGACTCCTAGGTTCCGACCTTCAATCAGAAAGACCCATACCTGTAAGTTTCCCCTGGTCTTAAGGAAAATAACTTTTCTAGGGGTCACAATGGGGCTTGTCCATGCTGAGAGACAGGCCTTGAGTATCAGCCCTGGGAGAGAAGGTACCTAAAGTTTTTGGAGAAAATTCTACACCACCCTCCTAGTGTGTTTTTCTTTGGCTCATAAATCCAAGAGGGTACAGGGCCACTAGCTCCTTCTCATAACACTGTAATGATGATAAAAACAAACAATAGTTGTTAGCACTTGCCTACAACCACAAGCTCCACGGTGCTGTGTGATGACATCCTGATGGAGGTCTTCCAGGAGAGGAGATAGTGGCAGCTATAGATGCCAGCATCACAATAGGTCACATTGTTGAGGAAGAATGACTCATCATCACTGATGCTGGTGGTACCCAAGAGCTGAAGTGTTTTGTCTTCTCCTTTCTTATAGAGTGCAAGCTCCACTCCATCCACTGGCCCTCGACACCACAGGCTCACATTCTGACCCATTTGGACCACAGGACTGGGCTGAGCAAGTAGCCAGGTCTTGGGGAAAGTGTCTAGGACAAGACCCAAAATATAAAAGGCTAACTGTCTGACTTACCCCTCCCACTACTTAGGGTTCTTTTTCTCTTCCTCCAGTCCACCCTTGGCAAATCCCATCCTAAGCCCACTTAGACAAATTCTGCTCCTTCCCCCACCATTAGCCCTGGATGCATGATTAGGTTCTTCGGCAGGCCCTGAACAAGTTGTACACCCTTAGCCCCTACAATAGGTCCCACTGCATCCCCCTCTCTTACCGGTTACCCAGATTTTCAGGGTATCACTGAGGAGTGAACCCCTGTATGACCCATCATAGTAAAAACAGAGGTAATGTCCAGCATCGTGGATTTTCAAAGCCCGGAAGAAGAAATATGCCTCATTTTTTAGTGGCCTCTTGTGGTAAAAGGACTTCTCCAGGTCTTCAAGCCTTATTAAAGCAAAGGTCATTCCATAGATTGGCCCTTGGCACCTGAGATTCAGGCTTTCTCCCGGTGCCATGATGGGCCCAGGATAGGCTGTCAGAGTTGGTCTGGGATAGAGTCCTAGAAAGGGAAGAGACCCTGAGTTAGATGTAGGATGATTCTTCCTTATTATATTCTGGTTTAATTTTTCCTAGTTTCCTTAGATAGAAAGTGATAGCTGAAGTTTGCCCTCTGCTTCCTCTTCCTTCCTTGAATCTCTGCCTCTTCTAGGAGGTAATCAAGGGTAAGTTCACTTATGCCCCTCCCCTCTCACCAGACTCTATCAGCTCCACTGAGATCTAACTATGTGTAGGGTGTGTCTCGGTGGAATATCTACATTTGTAATTCCCTGTATCTTTAGGTCCCTGAAATGCCAAACGTAGCTCTTCAGACCACCCAAGAAACCAAACTTCTGAAAATGACTTTTATTCCATCTTCATAAAGCATGAATGCCACTGCAGTATTAAGGATGGCTTTTGAACACATTAAGTTCACAGAGGACACTTCCCACAGGGGACTGAAAGAAGCCAATAAGGAGGGATTGGCCAGTAAGTCTGCAACCCAAAGAAACCTCTGTTAATGGAGTCACACCCTCATTTCCATGTATTGTTCCTCCAAAGAGATTAAACTACAAAATAGAGGGCAAACCTCACTCCCAAACCACTCCTTCTTACCCATCCCCATCCCAGGTAGGCCCACCCACCCATTCTTGGAAGGATCAGCTCTATCATATGCTCATTAAGCATTTAGGATGTGTCAGGCATCGTGTAGGTCTAGGAATATACAAGTAAAGAAGATAGACACAGTCCCTGTTAGCCAAAAGCTCATGGCCTAGTGGGGGACACCAGCAAACAGGTAACTGCAGAAGTGTGTGCTAGTGGCATCTACACTGGAAAGACATTCGTACAACAAACATCCATAACACGCAGTTCCAACAGACAGGCTTTTGTTCTTTGATCCTCAATAAAAAGCTATACTAATAAAATTAATATCTACCATTTATTGAGAACTTATATGCCAGGCACTGTACATATATTATATTTAGGCAAATCCTCACAACAACCCTGTGAGGTAGGCGTTATTATTATACCAATTTTGCAAATGAGAAAACTGAGTCACAGAGAGGCATCATACAGTAGATTGGATAGATGCTGTTATTCCATTTTAGAGTGGGGGAAACCGAAGCACAGAGGTGAAGTAACTTGCTCAGTATCACACAGGGAGGTAGTGTCAGAGGTGGAACTAGAAACCAGGATTACTGCTTCTAAGTCCAGCTACTTTGTGTGGCACCACAGCTTTCCCCAAGCCTATTTAACTTGATGAGGGAACTAAAGCAGGTGTGGCCGATTCTGTCTAGAAGCATCCAGGCCATGGGGTGGGGGAGTTGGGGGTGGGGTGTGTGTCTAGTGTTTGGACATCGTGGGGAGGCTTCTACTGTGTTTAAATCTTGGTACTGCCTTACTGGATCTGTATCTACAAGACTAAATTAATTTATAAAGTCATTTCTAAACTATGAACTATCACTTTCTTTGTTATTTTTTTGTTTATTTTTATCACCAGCACTAGCAACTCATTCTATTTTCCACACTTACAAATAAAAATCAGAAATAGAATAAAACTACTTTAAATTTAAAAAAAATCAGTTTACAAGACTGCAGTGGCAGTGCCTGGCACATGTTAAGTGCTCAATAAATATTAGCCTAATGCATGAATGAATGCATGATTTTCGACAAATAGAGAACAACAAAGCTGTGATGAGCTGAAGCTGCTGGACATTTGTCTGGACTCACCCACTAGCCAAGTGATTGGCTCCCAAACATTTGCCTCATAGCATGTGTGATTCTAATTTGCATCTCAGTAAAATGTCAAATGACTCTAGCTCATGGGCCTTGCAGAGAACTGGGCAAGGAAAATAATGTCAGAAACCCTGGCTCATCCAACCATGATCCCGGGGACAACGATCATCAGACCCCAGCAGCCATAGCCACACCCACCTGCCACAATCAGCTTCAGGGGGTTGCTGGGCTCTGACCACAGGGTGGGGAGCATCTGGATATGAGTGCGGCATATGTAAACCCCTTCACTCTCAGGTGTCATGTTGGCAATGGAGAATATGGCCACTGTCCCCGTTGGGACTTGGTAATCCACGGGTTCTGCATATCCCTCTTTGAACAGCATGAACACCAAATCCTGCAGCCAGCCATGGCAGAGTATGTTAACATTACATCCAGGAAGAGGGGAGGTCTCAGCCTGGATCCAGAAGATGGGCTTGGGCAGCTGGCCTGGAAGGAGAGAATGAACTGGTATTCAGGTGGAGCAAGGGTAGTGCTGCTCTACTTAAATGAGTCTTCCCTGTATGACCCTTATTTGTCACCCCTTTTTTATTTATTCATTTTATTTTTGCGGTACGCGGGCCTCTCACTGTTGTGGCCTCTCCCGTTGAGGAGCACAGGCTCTGGACGCGCAGGCTCAGCGGCCACGGCTCACGGGCCCAGCCGCTCCGCGGCATGTGGGATCTTCCCGGACCGGGGCACGAACCCGTGTCCCCTGCGTCGGCAGGCGGCCTCTCAACCACTGCGCCACCAGGGAAGCCCTGTCACCCCTTCTTTCCCCATCTAGGGTATCCCCTATGTTGAGAGCTTGCCCTCTAGATCTGTTCCAGAGTCTGTGCCCTCACGCTGCATCTATAGAGACTAGGCACTTATTTACTAACTGTGGAATGCATGGATTATACATGCATGCATTTGAGGCAAACGAATGAATTAAACCCTGCTCTGGGAAGGCAAGTTTGAGTCCCAGGAGCTGGAGTTTATTCTTGATTATCTATCTCCGTCTTCTTACCTGGTGCCTCCAACTCTAAAACTTTGCTGGGCTCTGACCAGCCTGTCTCCTTCCAGTAGCAGCACCTGTAAAGACCTGTATTGGACTGAGTAAGGGCACCAATGGGGAATGAAACTTGGAAGGTCTTGTGGGAAGGGCGGATCCAGGTCATCTGTGTCTTATCTTTCAGCAACAGGAACTTGCTTGAAATCCGAGAGGGGCTTTTGCACCAAAGTGTGATGTTCTCCCAAGGGGCCTGGGGGTAGTTGCTCTCTATCCACAGCTCTGGTTGAGATGGCATCATTGCTGTCATTCCCAAAGATAACAAAGATGTCAGCAGTCCAACCCTCTCCCTCCCATAACATGCCCCTCCATTGTCCCTTAAAATTAGCCCCAACCCAGGTTCTTCCTTTTGTCTTCCCTTGGGGACAGGAGTGCATGCTTTTATGGGGGGTGGGATAGGGACCCCAAGATATTTGTTTAAGGAATTCAAGTGAGGTGGGGAATGAAGTGCAAGTCTTGCTTCCTTTCCATCTGAGACAAAGTTCTTTACTATTTTGTGGGAAACCAAATCATGAAGTAAGAGGTCCTGATTCCCAGCCAGCTCAATCTGGAAATTGCCTTTGGGATCTCAAGGCAGTTATGTCCAGGGCCATGGAAGCAAGTCAATGTCTTGTGGCCTTCAGGAAGTAAGGTACTTGAGGTAGCAGGACTCACTTACCTACTGGTGTCATACCCAGACTCAACCCTGAAAAGAGAGATTATGGTAAAGGAGAGCCCCTCATTGTTCCCACCCACCCTCAAAGCTCAATATTCTCCATTCCCTCCCCATAGGGGTAACTATGACAGGTTCACTTGCCCTGCCACCACTTCCTTGTACTCACGAATGCAAAAGAGTAAGAGAGTGAATGTCCGCAGCATGGTGGCCCCTTCCCCTGGCCTGTCCAGGGTCATGGAGCCTCTGGAGTCTTGAAGGGCTTTGCCCCTCATCAGGTGGTGAGATCTAAAAGCAGAAGTGTTTTTACTCAGGGGACTGATCCTGCTTCGGAAAGTTTAGTTTGGATCAGTAAATTGCACCTGACATCCCTCCCTTCCTTCCACTCCCTCACTGGCATGCAGGGTTACTGGCTACTTCTTCTTCTCTTTGTCCCTTTTCCTCACTTCCCCCTTCGCCCACCCAAGGTCTTTGCTGGTATCTACCGTGTCAGATTTATTGAAATGTCTGTTTGTCCAGGGGATCTCAGAGGCCCAGAGGCCTAATCCAGGCCAGCAGAAGCCCCAGGGTATGAGGGAGATGGGAGGTGGAGAGAGTCACCTTTTCAGATCCTTTACTCATACATACATATTTTTGTCTGAGTACTTCAACAACCTAGCAAAGGAAGTGTTTCTACCATCACCATTTTGCTGGCTAGGAAACTGAGGCTTAGACGGGATATATAATTTGCTCAAAGTCAAAAGATATTAAATATCAGAGCCAAAGTTCAAATCCATGTTTAACTCTAATGCTTATGCTCTAAAACCAGTATTTAAATTTTCAGAGGCAGCCCTTGCCCCCTTTCTCACCCTACCTCACCCGTACCATCTCATCCCATCCAGGCCTCCCCTTATGCAGAATGTCAGAATGCTTCAAATCTAATAGTACTTCCATTCTTATTCCTTACCCCCCAAAATCTCAAAGCCTCCATCTTGAGTAGGTGTTGGGGAATCAAATTACTTGAGCTAATTGATATAAGATGCAAATGATTTATTGGCTGCCCGTAATTTATAAGCATTCTTGTTCATTGCCCCTAAGGGAAACAAATTGTTTGAATTTCAGGGAATATGGCAAAGACATTTGAGTTCAGCGAGGCCTTCTCATTTTCTTGAAAATCACGATTGACCACAGGCCCTACACGTCCATAAGTAGACCCCTTACACTTTTCTGCCTCTCCTACCCCACCCCCTGGACCCAGAGTATCCTTTTGCCAAAGAAAGGCATATGCCCATCACACAAACTCAGGCTAACTCTCTTCTACCAACTCTCTACTCAGAGCCTGAGGTTCTGGCCTACCCCAGCTGTTTAATTCTATTTCAACATAGTGGGATAAAGGCAGCTCCCAGAACAGAAAGTGGTGATTTTGCTTCCCCTAACTGATCCTGATATTGAAGTCCCTAATTTGCTCCAGTGATGATAACACTAGGAGGGATAAAGGAGCAGGAAAAAAGAGGAAGATTCAAACATCTGGGCTGTAGGAAGCAGGTGGACCGTCAGAGATCCAGGGAAGCACAGTTTCCCTTTGCATTTCTTACTTTGCATTGAAGGATGCTCAAATTACCCTCTCTGAACTTTTCTTATCTTTAAAGTTGGGGAATAATATATACCTAGCCTTGTTGTTGTGCTGAATCTGAGATAATACATGTACAGTGCCAGGCACATAGTGAACATTTCATTAAAACTTGGCTATTTTTCTTCCCAAAGGGGGTATTAATCTGGTATAGGACCCTAAAGATGCTCTTTCCATCTCGCCTCCTACAGACTCTTGCTCCCACTCCTCTCAGGGTCAGGCCCAGGCCCAGGCTTGGGTGCCACCCTGTTGCTTTGTTCCCCTGAGGCTCTGGGCCAGAATTTATTGCGGAACTCAGGTTTTACTGCCAAGGGAAAGGTTCAACCTGGGATTCTGCCCGGGAATGCCATCTGAGATTCCAGCCTCGCCACTTGGACCCCTAAACCAGGGTTTCGCTTCCTGGGGGCTTGAGGGAAATAAGGGAAGCTGGGTTTCTCAGCATGGCTGACCCCTCCGCAACCTACTAAGGAAACTCTACCATTTATATCCAGCCAAAATGGTGAATCTTCTGTCCAGGGAACATTGGAAGGAGCTGCAGGCTTCAGGTTAATTGGCCACGCCCATTTTTGGCCTTTCACACTCCCCCACACACCCCCCCCCAACTTCTGCAGTCTAGCCTTTTCACCCTTCCCTTCTACTCCACCCCAAGCACTTTACACACCCTTAGGCAGCGCCGCAGTGCTTTTGAGGGTGACAAACCTGAAATGTCTAATGGCTCGCCCCCTGCATAGCTTTGAGGGTTCCAGGAATCAAAGGGTTTGGGCTCAGCGGGGTGCCGGGTACATGCTCCGCTATAGGTTTCGAGGGAAGACTGAGAAGGAAAAGGAAAGACATCTACAGTGCCCAGAGATTCTCAGCGAGGCACGGCTGGGCTCGGGGAGGGAAGGAAAAAGGGAGGGATGAAGGGGGTGGGGGGAAAGACTTGGGAGCATTTAGATTTACGGCAATTAATTACATCAGGGAGATTATTTCGGGGTTTTGTTTAGGATCTGATGGGCAGTATTTAATCTTCAGCCACTGGGCTATGCGCTCATTTGCAGGTACTTACGGTAGTTGAAGGCCCGCTCCGCTGTTGGAGATTCTCCAGTGAGCTCCTCCAGATGCAGCAAACTGCCCCGGCCAGAGAAGAGCAGTCTAAGGACAGCCTCTCAGGCTCAGGGCCACGCCTCCCTCGCTCCCCCGCCTGCTCCGCCGCTCCAGCCTCCCCCTCCTCCCTCTACCAGGCTCTGGGAGCCCACCTACACTAACTCCCTGACACCTGCAGTCCTCTGACAACGGGATTTCCACGCCCCTCCCAGCTCCCGCCCCTCTCACGATTCCCTGCGGAGGTTGCTGGAGCCAAATTCAGGCCCCTGCCCCCTCGCCTGTCGCTCAGAGTTTCATTGGGTCATTGTCTTCTGGAGGGGAGAGGGCCAGCTCTCAAGCCTGCCAAAGCTGTAGATCCCTCCTCTTCAGCTCCCCAATGCCTTTAAAGGGATCTCAGACCTTCCTCTGCCCATTTAATACCCCACTTAGGCATAAACACCACCCCACCAGGGCTTATATGCCTACTATGTGCCTCTGAGCCCTGGGCATCTATTATTTCAAATCTTCATAGCAACACTGCAAGATGTGTTACTTCCCTCAGTTTTACAGATGAGGAAACTGAAGCTCAGAGAGGGTTAAGTAACTTGGACAGCCTTCAAAGTCCAGCTTGGACTAAAAGCCCAGGCTTTAGGGACATACAAATTTGGATTTCAGTCTGGTTCCACTATTCAATAGCTGAGTGACCTCAAGAGAGTGAGTTAAACTCTCTGAGTCTCAGTTTCCCCATCTGTAAAACAAAACAACAGAAGCTATTGCACAGGGCTTCGATGGGATACTGTAAGAAAAACTTACAGCATAGTAGGCCTGGTACATGGTAGGTGCTCAATAAATGGTAGCTGCTGCTGTTGCTATCACTACCACCACTACTACTATTATTAATCTGTACAGCTTGCCACAAATGCTCTAGAGAAACATGATTTCAATGATGTAGATAAGCTTTCATAAATTTAGTTAACCATGAATGACTTTTTCAAATGATTATGTATGGATAAGATACTAACCAAAGCTCCTGACATATACTATACGATGGGATTAAAGTATAGCATCCAGTGGACCCCCAGATCAATTGACTGTTGTAAGAAATAGCCACATTTTTCTTTATGTACAATTTTTACATTCATAGAAGATTAAAAATTATCTAAAGAAAAAATACTGTGATTTGAGAACAAACTACATAAAAGTAAAGTAACTGCGCTTTTAATAGGAAAATTGACTATCGTATCTTCATGCATCAGGGATATCAGCTGTGGCTTCCTGGCATCCTCTGGTCCTACACACCATTATAAAGTACAGATTATCACATAAGAATAGAATAACCATATGAATATAAATAGGTATTTTAGGGGCAAGTTATTTAACCTCTCCAGGCCTTAGTTTTCCTATTTGTAAAATGGGGATAATAATTGTACTTAATATCACACAGAGTTTTAGGTATGATTGAATGAAAATCCCCCTGTAAACTACTACATAGTGCCTGGGACACAGCAACCAACCATCCACTAATTCAATACACGTTTGTTGAGTATTTTCTTTGTGCCAGACACTGTTATAGATGCTGACAATCCAGGGAGAATGGCAGTTTCTGCTCTTAAGGAGTTTGTAGTCTGAGGATAAACAGTGATAGAGAACAAGTAGGAGAAAGCCAAAGAAGGGGGTGCCATGGGAATCAGAGGATTGCAATAGGCAAGACCAGCAAGTAAGGCATGGAGAACTGTAAGCAGCTTACTGTTACTGTGTGCCGAAACCAGGGCAGTGGAAGTAAAGAAGGAGGAGAGAGCAAGGGTTCCCGAAATATTTAAGAGGTAAAATTGGCCAAACACAAATGGTTTCCTGGAACACTAAAGTGATAATTATTATATGTCAGGGTGGAAATATCCATGCCTATTTTCAAAACATTTGTATAGAAATCACTATGATGGTATCAGGCACTAAGTGCTTTATAAATATTAACTCATTTTATCCCAATCACAACACTAGGGGATAGTATCAGTCCCATTTTACAGATGAAGAAGCTGAAACTCAGAGCCATTAAAAAATTGCCTAAGGCCAACACAGCCAGCAAGTGGAAGAGCTGGGATTCACATCCGGGCAATCTGTATATACAGTTCCATGGTCCCATGTTTTTTTTTTTTTAATTACTTAAACCACTTTATTGATTATAATATACCTATAAAAAGGGTCTTATTTAGAAAATAATTCAAAATTTTTTTACGCAAAGTAACTGAAAACTTCTCAGTTCCTTCATTCTTTTTTTAAATTGAGGTATAATTGATACACAACATTAGTTTCAGGTATACAACATAATGATTCAATATTTGTATATATTGCAAAATGAAGTCCCATGTTCTTAACCACTACAATGTTCCCTCTGCATTGGAAGTTTGTAATGATAAAAGTAAAAAAACCTTTTAATTTAAAATAAAGTTACCATATGATCCTCCAATCCTACTCCTGGGCATATATCCGGAGAAAACTATAATTCGAAAAGATGCGTGCACCCCAGTGTTCATTGCAGCACTATTTACAATAACCAGGACACGGAAACAACCTAAACATCCATCGACAGATGAATGGATAAAGAAGATATGGTATGTATAGACAATGGAATATTACTCAGCCATATAAAATAAGAAATTATGCCATTTGCAGCAACACGGATGGACCTAGAGATTATCATACCAAGTGAAATAAGTCAGACAGAGAAAGAGAAATATCATGTGATATCACTTACATAGGGAATCTTAAAAAAAGATACAAATGTACTTATCTGCAAAACAGAAATAGACCCACAGTGGTAGAAAACAAACATGGTTACCAAAGGGGAAAGGGGTGGGGCAGGGGTAAATTAGGAGGTTGGGATTGCCATCTACACACGACTATATATAAAATAGATAACCAACAAGGACCTACTGTATAGCACAGGGAACTCTACTCAGTATTTTGTAATAACCTATAAGGGAAAAGAATCTGATATATATATATATATATATATATATAATATATGTATATATATATTATATATATATATATATATTTACATAAAACTCTGTGCTGTACACCTGAAACTAACACAACATTGTAAATCAAGTATACTTCAATAAAATTTTTTTTAATTTAAAAAACAGATGTGAATGTACTTAGTAAAACAGAGAATCACCAATCAAATGCATTGTTAATAATGTAGAAAAGAAGGCAATGATCGCAGCCTCCTACTCTCTCAAGTCCTTAGGCCGAAGCTTGTGCTCTCAGACCAGCAGCCAGAATCTGGAGCCCAGATTCCCCATAAATGCCATGGAAGCCTGAAAAAGGTCCTGGGACTGTGTGGGTGAGAATACCACTCACTCTTTTTTTTTGCTCTGGGTCACTGTAGAATCTTGAAAGGACTTATTATTCAGACTTCATAGAAGCCCCTCATTCAAACTATGTCTGGCAATTGAGATATTAGAAGCTCCATCTCTAGGCTACCTCTGTGGGTCTTGGACCCTGTAGCCTGCCTGCAGAAGGAGAAATATTCTCCGGCCAAGCTCCCTAGAGGAAATTTTGGGGCCCAATATTTATAAAGCTGGTGATAGAGGCCAACAGAGACTGGGGCTATGACTTAGCTGAGGTGGAGCTCTTGACATTGGCTCTGCTGGCCTTCCCCCCACCTCATACACACACTTCAAGACAAAGGTTGGCAGCAGAAGCAGGGCAAGCCTTTCTCCTCTCCATAACCTCATTTTGGAGTCCTTCTTGGTGAGGTCTCCAGACGCTGCAATTGTTGCAAAGTACTGGATGATCCTTTTGGTGTTCACAGTCTTTCCTGCCCTGGATTCTCCGCTATTCAGAGCAATCGAAACAGAGAGACAAAGAGAAACAAGCCCCATGAGTGTAAACGGGCCCCCTAAGATGTCACCTGAGCCACGGCAGACACACACCTCCCAACAAATGTGAGACCACTCGGAGAGGCAGGGGCCCCAGGGGAGACCGGCACCACCGAGCAGGCTGGATGGGGAGCTCCAGCTTCCTGAGGCCTCACAGGCCTTCCTGCCCATCTCTCCTCAGCCCCCCCACCCCCACATCTTTGCACCACAGACTTTGTTCTCGGTACTTTCTCATTAACAAAACAGAGCAAGTGGCATCTTCCCCTCCTGCACTGGGGACAAAGGGCCACAGATATGAAAACACACTACACCTTGGATACTTACGTGATCAGAATAGACTGGTTTTCATGATCTGCCAAAGGGAAAAATAAAATAGAGTTGATGGCAATACAAAAGAGCTTCCTCAACCTAAATGTCCATCGAAAGAGGAATAAGGAAGGTGTGTGTGTGTGTGTGTGTGTGTGTGTGTATTTATATAAATACACACACACACACAGAATGGAATACCACTCAGCCATAAAAAAGAATGAAATAGTGTCATTTGCAGCAATATGGATGGACCTAGAGATTATCATACTAAGTGAAGTAAGTCAGAGAGAGAAAGACAAATGCCATATGATATCACTTATGTGTGGTTATGTGATACAAATGAACTTATTTACAAAAGAGAAACAGATTCACATAGGTAGAAAACAAACCTATGGTCACAAAAGTGGAAAAGGGGGGTGGGGGAGGGATAAATTAGGAGTTTGGGATTAGCAGATACAAACTACTATTTATAAAATAAATAACAAGGCCCTAGTGTATAGCACGGGGAACTACATTCAATATCCTATAATAAACCACAGTGGAAAAGAATCTGAAAAAGAATATATATATATATATATATAACAATCACTTTGCTGTACACCAGAAACTAACACAACATTGTAAATCAACTATACTTCAATAAAAATATTTTTTAATAAAAATTTTAAAAAAAGAAGCCTGGGTTTCTCTCCTGGTTTATTACTCTAGAGTTGGCGGATATTAAACAGCTCCTCTTTCAGGAATGTTTTGAGAATGATCAGTCTTATTCTTAATGGCTGGCCCTCCTCTGATTCTCCATCCCCTTAAACTGGTGAGATGTACAGGAGGTGGGGTGGTATGGGAGCTCTCACTGTTACTGTCCTGGGAGGTGGTGATACCAGAAATATTCCTGAGCCATACCCCTTTGCACTTTGACACCTTGAGCCCTGTGGACTGGAAAAGGGTTCCTCCTGCAAAAGCTTCAAAATCACCTGTTATGATTTATGGGACAACTGTTAAACACAAGGTTTTATTGAGTACATACTATGCACATTGAAGTAGGGAGTGTGGTTGAGTGTAGAGGCGGGGTTAATGTGATTTGTAAGGTCTAAAGTCTCTCAGCCTAGAGAGAAGAAAAGAGCAACTGTCTTACAAAAGCTGTATTTGGGACCAGAGGAGTGCTAGAAAAGCTTCAAGAAGGTGGAGCTTAAAGGAAGTGAGACACCAAGGACCATGTACATGCACAGGTTTGTCTGGGGAGCCTTTCTCTGTAATTAAGTCCAGTCTAGGATGATGAGATTTTTTTAAGCTAAATTTGTGTTACAGTAGTCCAACCAGGAGATGCACAGGGCAAAGGTGGTCTCCTCCCAGTGATGTGCTGGAGGCAGCTCTGGCTGGCTCAGGAGAGCTGAATGTATGCATCTTATCTTAACCCAGCGTTTAGTAACATCATGTTGGTAGCTAAAAATTGGCCACGGCCATAGAATTTACACCACTGAACAAGCAAATGCTACAAATCAGTTTTTTTTTTCCTCAGAAAGCCGTTAAACATTCACTAACAGACCACTTTTTTTTAACAGCTTTATTGGAGTATAATTGCTTTACAATGGTGTGTTAGTTTCTGTTTCATAACAAAGTGAATCAGCTATACATATACACATATCCCCATAGCTCCTCCCTCTTGCGTCTCCCTCCCGCCCTCTCCTATCCCACCACCAACAAAGACATGAATGGATGCTCAACATCACTAATCATTAGAGAAATGCAGATCAAAACTACACTGAGGTATCACCTCACACCAGTTAGAATGGGCATCATCAGAAAATCGACAAACAACAAATGCTGGAGAGGGTGTGGAGAAAAGGGAACCCTCTTGCACTGTTGGTGGGAATGTAAATTGATGCAGCCACTATGGAGAACAGTGTGGAGGTTCCTTAAAGAACTACAAATAGAACTACCATACGACCCAACGATCCCACTACTGGGCATATACCCTGAGAAAACCATAATTCAGAAAGAGTCATGTACCACAATGTTCTTTGCAGCTCTATTTACAATAGCCAGGACGTGGAAACAACCTAAGCGTCCGTTGACAGATGAATGGATAAAGAAGATGTGGCACATATATCCAATGGAATATTACTCAGCCATGAAAAGAAACGAAATTGAGTTGTTTGTAGTGAGGTGGATGGACCTAGGGTCTGTCATACAGAGTGAAGTAAGTCAGGACGAGAATAATAAATACCATATGCTAACACAAACCACTTTCTTCCAGTTTTATGCTTTATGACACTGATTCTCAGTGGTAAACGGGAACTACCGAGAATCCTGAAAATTTTCGTACAATCTCAAGAGATGATGAGCATTATAGCACATTCCTCCTCCCCCCACTTCACTGCTGTGGTAAGCCACCTAAGGGCTGGGTTAGATCTCTAGAGTATTTGGTGCACACGAGAGGTGCTAATATGTTTTAGCACTCCTCCCAACTCCCCAGTAAGTCTCAGGCTTGATCCTATTTCACGGTGGCGTGGGTATGTGGAGTAGACAGGAAAGGAACTAAGGTGGCGCTAGACAAGTAGTGCTCTGGGACAGTGAGGGGGCCCAACCAGACAGATGAGGTTCCAACAGTAAGACCTGGGGTAGGGGTGTTGAGGTTTGGAGGTGGGAAGTACCTTCTTTTAGAGATGGAAAGGGAAGCTGGGGCCCATCCACAGAGTTTGGGTTTCAACTTATCCAGGATTTCAATTATTAAAGGCACAGTTTGGGGCATTAAGTCACTTCCAGAAGCTATGACTGAGGGTATTTTCAGGACTGTGAAGGAAGATTCCAAGAATAAATCAAATGCAAGTGATGAACCAGAACTGAAACTTATTTAATCAAAACATTCATTGTGAGCCATAAGCCATGGAGACCTGCATGATCAGGCTTCTGGATGCCTGTCATAAAGCAAACCAACAGTGTGATTGCCTAGGTGAATTTAACTTAAGGTTAATGGGTGGATAGAGAAAATGATGTTTTGTGGTGTTCCAATCTAGCAGGGCCACAAGGTTCTGTTTGGCCTACATACCATTTACCAGGAAGGTAAGCTATTGCCCCACTGTCCCCAAATAATAATTCTCCTAGCATCATAAGATGCCTTTTATTTATATAAGAAACAACAAGAAGAAAAGATATGTGTGTGCTTGTATGTTGTGTGCATCTGAGTACATGGGGGTAAGAGTTCAGGGATAGACTTATAAAATGAAGGAAGCCTCTGAGGGTGGGCTGCAAAGTGTTTCATTGTCCCCTTTTCCTATGTTGGATGAAGTTGATGGCCCCAGAAGGAAAGAGGTGGGCTCAGCTCCACTGCCTTTGGTGGGCAGGCAGAGTGGCTTTGACGAGCAGCTTAGGTCTGACACAGGCAGGATGCTTTAAAGTGCCAGTGCCAGGAAAGCTTTTTTTTCTGCTTCAGAGTCTGACTTGCCTCCAGTGTGTCTAAAGTGTAGAAATTTTCGGGGGGCTGGGGTTTGAGGAAGAGAAGGGAGGTAATCTCATTTTAATCAGCTGTCCAAAGGAAAGTAAAGAAGTCAACAATTGGGTTCTTTTAGCTCCATTTATTGTGTGATTAACAAATTATATAATTAAAGTTAAATGGAGACATCTAAACTGCAGGAGCAATACAAATTAGCAATTTAAAAACACATCACTGCAACATCACCCACTGTTTACGATCTGTTTCTAAAAATGTCAGTTTATAAGCAATCATTTCAATGTACATGAATCTCTTCCAGTTCTACTTGTTTTGTGCTCTAAGATATGGTCAAATTTTCTAAAAGATCCAAGTACCCTTGACAGAGGGTGGGGGAAAACTTTCTTTCTCTGAACAAGTCTGTTAATTTCCTATAGTTTATTGCTTTCACATTCACAATAAAATTATGTTTTATTATTTTATCTGTCATATTCCAATGTCTCCCTATCCCACCCACTACTAATTATTATCTTGCTGTATTCATATCCTCTTTTCCATTTATCCCTCCCTCATCCCTTCCCCTTTTTAAAAACTTTTTCTTCTCCCCTTCTCATGTAGAATAGATAGATGATAGATAGACATATAGATAGGTATAGACATAGATATAGATGTAGATATACACACACTTAATGGCAAATCGGTCAACATTACATTTGTACTTCATTTTCACTAATTACCCTGGCAAAAATGAAATTAATCATAAAACTAAGATCTACATTCTATTAAGAAACAGTTTTGTAAATCAATTTAGTCACTTACCTCAAGGAGCACGCTCTCCCTGGGCTGCAGCTGTTTGCAGAAAAGCCAGCAGTTTTGGAGTTTTGCGGACAAATCCCTTGAAGTCATCTTGACTGTCAAAGATTCTTCTCTCATCTTCAAATAGGCAAGATAGCTTGGCAGGATGGTTCACTTGAGGCTTCAGACCCAGGAACCTCAGGTGGTAGTAGATCTTGCTCCAACTGTGTCTCTCCTGCACTGTAAGTAAGGCATAGTCAGGGGTCAGCCCTACCTTTACTTTGTTGAAAATCAGTCCTCCTTTTTTTTTCTGAGCAGCTTGCAAGATTATTTCTTTTTCTTTCAAATTCAGGAACTGTACAATTATGTGCCTTGGACTTTTACTTTAAGAGGTATATTTAAGTGGGGGCCTGTAAATTCTCTCTGTAAGTTGATCTCTTTGTTTAGCTCTGGAAAATGTTTCTTCAATAATTCCCTTAATAAGAGTTTCAAGGTTACTCTCGTTTTCTATACCTTCAGGGACGCCAGATACACAAATATTTTACCTCCTTGATGTGCTTTCAAGGTCCATCACCTCTTCGTGTACTGTGAAGAACTGTTCGCTTAAAATTTTTATCTTTTGAGACTGAAGCTCAATTTGGTGCTCATTTGTACTGATTCTCTCTTCCATGATATTTATTCGATAATTTTCCTCTCTCAGGGTTTCTTTCAGTCCCGTGACCTCATTCATCAGTGGCCCGCGGTCTTTGATGAGCTTTTCCTGTGTGCTCTTTGAAACGTCCACATGGTTCTGTATCACCTTCAGGGTGGGAAACATCAGCTCCCTCATGTTGGCCCTTTCTCTGGGTTCTGCCTGCTGCTTCTCCAGGCCAGCTATACCTCTTGAACTCTCTGAGGTCCCTGGCTCCTTTGCAGCATCACGGTACTTCTTGCTTGCTCCTGAGCTTGTCTTCATCAATTTCCTCATTCTCTTTTAAGCTTGGGTAGCTTTTGGTCCCTTTTTTTCCTGCTCTTGTAGCTGAAGTTTCCGTTGGCTTCGAGGTGTTTCCAAAGCTCAGCAATTTGGTTCTGCACAAAGCTGCTCTCCCTGTCCTCTCCCCCAGAAGCTCAAGAGCTGGGGTCTTTCAACACCTATCTTAAGCTGAAATCCTCAGAAATTACGGTGCAATTAACCGATGTGCTCTCCTCTAATAGCATTGGGAGTAAGAGCTTCATAGCCTTACAGGTAAGATAAAGAAATACATAAATGCATAAATAAAAAATAAGCACACACATATAAGTACATAAGTACACTAAGTACCTGGATAAATAAACATACCAACACAAAAAACATAATATAAATAAAGGCACAAATACATAAACATACAAATAAGTATGTCATTAAAATGAGCTCCATGTGTTCAGAATATTTAGCTTCTACCTGGCTGAGGGTACACAAAATATGTTTCTGATTAAACAACTAGGTGCATTAGAATTATAAACTAGAGAGTGAGAGAAGTTCATCTAAACATTTCAGCGTTTGTGGAAAGAGATTTTGACTTTGTGTCAGGGGGCTTGAGTTTCAGTTCTGGCGGAGCCACTTATTAGCTGTGTACTTGTGTGACATTGGGCAAGCTACTGAAAGTTATTTGGGTCTCCATCTCCTCATCAGTCAAATGAGCATTCAATAACTGTGAGTTAAATCTGAACGTAGAACTCTTTGTTATCCTCAGCCTAATCATGTTTTAAAAAAATATCTCTTTACAGTGGTATCTGGGATTTAGCTTGGTGATGATGGTGGGGGTAGAGACAGGACAGTGACGAGGAAGGGGAAACTTGAATAGGAGTCAAATGGATACCCTCTCGGGCTTCCCTGGTGGCGCAGTGGTTGAGAGTCCGCCTGCCGAGGCAGGGGACGCGGGTTCGCGCCCCGGTCCGGGAAGATCCCACGTGCCGCGGAGCGGCTGGGCCCGTGAGCCATGGCCGCTGCGCCTGCGCGTCCGGAGCCTGTGCTCCGCGACGGGAGAGGCCACAACAGTGAGAG
>NC_041234.1:102968547-103024862 GCF_002837175.3 Physeter macrocephalus
GAGGCCACGACAGTGAGAGGCCCGCGTACCGCAAAAAAAAAAAAAAAAAAAAAAAAAAAAAAGATACCCTCTCAGGTCCCGTAGCATCATCTTTATTTATGAACAATTAAAAACAAGTATTCAGCTTGATTATACCCAAAGTATTGTAGAAAGTGATGAGAGACATGAGAAAATAGATAAACTCTGCCTTCAAGATTATGATCTAATGGGAGATATATCCACATTCACAGCTAAGAATAATATAACGCAAAGCATGGTAAGTTTTGAAAGACAGAACATCAAACGAAACATTATGGGAGTGTAGAGGAGAAAACAGTTAATTCTGATTGGCAGCACTTAGGAAGTTCTCAATCCAAGTTCTCCAGACTGAAACATCCCCATAATTAGGTATGGTGAGAGCACCTATGAGGCTTCCTACTCCAAAACATCTGCCTCACACACCTGATGTGTCCCTCACATTCCACCATATGATTTACTTTTTTGGGAATGCAGGGCAAAGAAGTGCACAAAGTATGGCAGCACGAGGTGTGTCTGGAAATGAGGCTAGGGACATGGACAGGAGCCAGATCATTAAGGGCCATGTGTGTCTCATATCACTTTTTAGTAAAATTTCTTCCTTGTGCCAAATTGAAAGGCCAGGTCATGATCTAGGTCCAAGGGGAGAGCTTCTAACCAAGTAGAAAATGACCTTCTCTACTCCTAATGCTCCCTGATGTTCGTTATGCTATCCTGGGCACAGATCCTCAGGGATAAGGCTCAGAGGCCACTTTTTGAGATGACAGTCCACCTGTCCCTCTAATTCAGGCTCCTAGTAGTTCAGGTTTCTGTTTCAAAAGAAAACAAAAACTAGAGACAGGGTAGTTTACAATTAGAGTTATGCATATTAAATACCCATATATGAAAATGTTGGCATTTTTCAGAGGTCTGGTAATTTAAAAATCAGTGTCTATCTCAGACTCCAATGTGTACAAGTAGATAACTTTGAATGGGTTTGGAGCAGGACAGTTTAGAGGGAGATATGTTGTTTAGGAGAAAAAAAAATCAAAATTAAGTGACGTTCAAATGAAAAGGTGATTTCATGTCCATTCTCAGAAATACTGAAAATTGCTATAGGAAATTAGTAAAACACTTGATGGGATTCACCTAATAAAAATCAGAACAGCTGTTTGGTACTTCTACATTCAAAACAACTTAAAAAATAGTCTTTAGAGCTCACAGTGTTTAGGTACTGTGAGATCTATTCCTTTGTGCATTTAATCAAAAACATTTATTGCACACCTACTTTGCTTTCTAGTTCTGAGGATACATGAGTGAACAAAACAGAAAAAGCTCCACATATTAATCAGTGACTATATTTGACTAAGTGTCTGGGTAAATACACTTTCTAATGCTTTAATATAACAAGCTATTTTCATAACTTTACAGTTACTAAAGACTCAGAACTGACTTTTGCTACAAACTATGGCAACTGAATTTTTGGATGGCAGTAGTGTCTAGGATTGCTTGGGGTTTGGATAACTCCGAAGAGATTTTTGTATGGCCCTATCTAATCTCCTTCCCCTGTACCCCTTTATTCAGAATCAAGTGAACAAAAGGAAGAGGAAGGGTAGGAGTGTAGGAGAAAGATTATGGAAAGTCTTCTACATGTTTAAGAAGGAGTAGAGGAAAAGGTTTGACCAGTTGGCATTAAAAATATTTTTGATTAACTATGTGACCTTTACCTACAGAAGACATTTTCTTAGTATTTTTAACAAGATCTCCAGAAACATAGGATGGCATAATCCACTGGGGAAACTGCAGTGCCAGGAAAATCTACAGTACAATTGTTGTAGGGCACGATGATGTTAAAAATATGTATTAACTAATGGAAATAGTGCTGGACACTAATTAAAGTATCCAAATGACTTGTCATTATTAATAACTCTGTACTCCAACAAGGAGCACTTGCTGTGGAAGTTCTGTGACTATCCTGGGCACAGCATGACAATATTTTAAAAATATGTACACCATGAAAGAATCCCACTTGAAATAGCTGTAAGATGGAGCCAAAAAGTTACCAAGTGGAACTGAGCACAAACTCAAAATGAAGTGGAAATCTGTTCTTATGACCTCAAGAAGTAGTTTAAATTTTATAGTTTTTGAAAATATATGCGAGAGACCTAATAACATGCATCTTCTTGAATTTCAAATGGTTAACCCCGTTGCTTATTTATTTAACCAGCCTTCTCCGAATGCCCACTATAAACAAGGAACACTCAAATATTTAGTGGAATAAGATGAGTGAAAGATGGAAGGAAGGATAAAAGAATGCAAAACCCTTTGCGTATACTCTGGCAGCTAAAAGATTAATAAAACACATTCACTGCCCTTCTAGTAACGAAAAGTCTAGAAATAGAGAAAAATGTGTAAACAAATAAAAATAAAAGTATAACGTGCTAAAATTTGATAAGGAAAGTGCAGGAAAAAAAACGGTCATGGAAATTTTAGTAAAAGGCAAGATTTTTAATATTCTTCCCAGCTGAGGGGATCAGTGAAAGGCTTGTGGATAAGGTCACATTTGAATTGAACTCTGAAGTACGGTTGGATTAATCTGGTAGCTGTAAATACTGGACGGTTAGTTCTCCAAGAGTAGAGAGGATGACTTACTCATCTGTGTAACTCTTGTGCCTAACACAGAAATAATGCTAATAATAGCTCTTGTTTATCATGTGCTACTATAGTGGGGCACCATGTTAAGCATTTTCTATACATTGTCACATTTTATCCATGGGGGATACCTTCCAAGACCCCCAGTGATGCCTAAAACCATGGAGAGTACCAAATCCTATATATATACAATACTGTGGTTTTTCCTATAATACAGACCTATGATAAAATTTAATTTATAAATTAGACATAGTAAGAAATTAATGATAATAATACAATAGAATAATTATAACAGTATACTGTAATAAAATGTGTGAATGTGTTGTTTCTCTCTCTCAAAAATACCTTATTGTACTTTAGTCACCCTTCTTCTTGTGATAATGTGAGATGATAAAATGCTTATGTGATGAGATGGAGTGAGGTGATTAATGGAGGCATTATGTTGTAGCCTTAGGCTACTACTGACCTTCTGACGGTATCTCAGAAGGAGGATCATCTGCTTTGGGAGATCATGGATCGTTCAGCCATGGCCAATGTCAATGACTGGCTGTCAGGAGCAGATGATGGTTGGTGATCCCAGGCGGGATGGGGCTGGACAGCATGAGATTCATCACACTACCTCAGAATGGCATGTAATTTAAAACTAAAACTTTAAAACTTTATTTCTGGAGTTATCCATTTAATATTTCGGACCACAGTTGACCCTTAGGTAACTGAAACCAGGGAAAGCAAAAGCGTGGATAAGAGGGGTTATTGTATACCACTATTAGTATCCCTTTGTAACACATGAGAAAACAGAGGTGCAGAGAGGTTAAGCAACTTGCCTGAGATCACACAAGTTAGTCAGAGGGAGCGCTACAATTTGAAACTAGTTCATCTGATTCTAAAGCCCATGTTATCATAGTTCAGCACCTGTTACCTAGAAAGCAGTTAGAAAGTTTGAATAAATAAGTGAGTGAAAACTGAAAGAGGAAAGAAGAGAGATATTGTGAAGATAAGAACCAATGGGAGGAGCTTCAAGATGGCGGAAGAGTAAGATGTGGAGATCACCTTCCTCCCCAGAAATACATCAGAAATACATCTACACGTGGAACAACTCCTACAGAACACCTACTGAATGCTGGCAGATGACCTCAGACCTCCCAAAAGGCAAGAAACACCCCACGTACCTGGGTAGGGCAAAAGAAAAAACAAATACAAAAGAATAGGGACGGGACCTGCACTTCTGGGAGGGAGCTGTGAAGGAGGAAAAGCTCCCCCACACTAGGAAGCCCCTTCACTGGTGGAGAGAGGGGGTGGGCGGGGGGGGGAAGCTTTGGAGCCACAGAGGAGAGCACAGCAACAGGGGTGCAGATTGGAGCCACAGAGGAGAGCACAGCAACAGGGGTGCAGAGGGCAAAGCAGAGAGATTCCCACTCAGGGGGTCGGTGCCGACCAGCACTCACCAGCCTGAGATGCTTCTCTGCTCACCTGCGGGGGCGGGTGGGGGCTGGGAGCTGAGGCTCGGGCTTCAGAGGTCAGATCCCAGGGAGAGGACTGAGGTTGGCTGTGTGAACACATCCTGAAGGGGGCTAGTGCAGCACAGCTAGCTGGGAGGGAGTCCGGGAAAAAGTCTGGACCTGCCTAAGAGGCAAGAGACCATTGTTTTGGGGTGCGTGAAGAGAGGGGATTCCTTCCCCGTGTGCCCACAGAAGGCAGAGCCCTGCTTAAGCGAGCTCCACAGATGGGCACAAGCCACAGCTATCAGCGCGGACCCCAGAGACGGGCATGAGCCGCTAAGGCTGCTGCTGCCGCCACCAAGAATCCTGTGTGCAAGCACAGGTCACTATCCACACACACACACACCCCCGGGAGCCCGTGCAGCCCGCCACTGCCAGCGTCCCGTGATCCATGGACAACTTCCCCGGGAGAACACACACCACACCTCAGGCTGTTGCAACGTCATGTCAGCCTTTGCCACTGCAGGCTCGACTTGCATTCCAATTATGACTACTCTCCCTCCCCCCAGGCTAAGTGAGCAAGAGCACCCTAATCAGCCAATGTTTTAACCCCAGTCCTGTCTGGGTGGGTGACAGATGCCTGAGGGTGACCTGCATGCAGATGTGGGGCCAAAACCAAAGCTGAACCCCAGGAGCTGTGCGAACAAAGAAGAGAAAGGGAAATTTCTCCATGCAGCCTCAGGAGCAGAGGATTAAATTCCCATAATCAACTTGATATACCCTGCATCTGTGGAATAAATGAATAGACAATGAATTGTCCCAAAATTGAGGTGGTGGACTTTGGGAGCAACTGCAGACTTGGGGTTTGCTGTCTATGACTGATTGGTTTCTGACTTTTATGTTTATCTTAGTTTAGTTTTTAATGCTTGTTATCACTGGTGGATTTGTTTATTAGTTTGGTTGCTATCTTCTTTTTTTTTACTTAATTTTATTATTTTTATTTTCTTATTTTAATAATTTTTAAAATTTTTATGTTATTTTTTAAGTTTTATTTTTAATTAAAAATTTTTTTCTTTATTTTTCTCTCCCTTTTATTCTGAGCCATGTGGGTGACAGTGTCTTGGTGCTCTGACCTTGTGTCACACCTGAGTCTCTGAGGCGGGAAGGCCGAGTTCAGGACATTGGACCACCAGAGACCTCCCAGCCCTGTGTAATATCAATTGGCAAAAGCTCTCCAGAGATCTCTGTCTCAACGCTAAGGACCAGCCCCACCCAATGGCCAGCAAGCTCCAGTACTGGAAGCCCCATGCCAAACAGCTAAAAAGACAGGAACACAACCCCACCCATTAGCAGAGAGGCTGCCTAAAATCATACTAAATTCACAGACACACAAAAACACATCAGTGGACATGACCCTGGCCACGAAAAAGGCAAGATCCATTCCCAACCATGAAAACACAGGCACCAGTCCCCTCCAACAGGAAGCCTACACACCCACTGAACCAAGCTCACCCACTGGGGGCAGACACCAAAAACAATGGGAACTACGAACCTGCAGGCTGCAAAAAGGAGACCCCAAACACAGTAAATTAAACAAAATGAGAAGACAGAGAAATATGCAGCAGATGAAGGAGCAAGGTAAAAACCAACCAGACCAAACAAATGAAGAGGGAAAAGGCAGTCTACTTGAAAAAGAATTCAGAGTACTGATAACAAAGATGATCCAAAATCTTGGAAATAGAGTAGAGAAAATAAAAGAAATATTAACAAGGACCAAAAGAACTGAAGATTAAACAAACAATGATGAACAACAAAATAAATGAAATTAAAAATTCTGTAGAAGGAACCAATAACAGAATAACTGAGGCAGAAAAACAGATAAGTGACCTGGAAGATACTATATATTGGAAATAACTATCACAGAGCAGAATAAAGAAAAAAAATGAAAAGAATTGAGGACAGCCTCAGAGACCTCTGGGACAACATTAAAAGCACCAACATTTGACTTATAGGGGTCCCAGAAGAAGAAGAGAAAAAGAAAAGGTCTGAGAAAATATTTGAAGAGATTATAGTTGAAAACTTCCGTAATATGGGAAAGGAAATAGTAAATCAAGTACAGGAAGTGCAGAGAGTCCCATACAGGATAAATCCAAGGAGAAACACGCCAAGACATATATTAATAAAACTATCAAAAATTAAATACAAAGAAAAAATATTAAAAGCAGCAAGGGGAAAACAACAAATAACATACAAGGGAATCCTCATAAGGATAAGAGATGATCTTGCAGCTGAAACTCTGCAAGCCAGAAAGGAGTGGCAGGACATATTTAATGAGAAGAAAGGGAAAAATCTACAACCAAGATTACTCTACCCAGCAAGGCTCTCATTCAGATTCGATGGAGAAATTAAAACCTTTACAGACAAACAAAAGTTAAGAGAATTCAGCACCACCAAACCAGCTTTACAGCAAATTCTAAAGGAACTTCTCTAGGCAAGAAACACAAGAGAAGGAAAAGACCTACAATAACAAACAAAAAACAATTAAGAAAATGGTAATAGGAAAATACATATCGATAATTACCTTAAATGTAAATGGATTAAATGCTCCATCTAAAAGATATAGACTGGCTGAAAGGATACAAAAACAAAATCTGTATATATGCTGTCTACAAGAGACCCACTTCACACTGAGGGACACATACAGACTGAAAGTGAGGGGATGGAAAAAGATATTCCATGCAAATGGAAATCAAAAGAAAGCTGGGGGCTTTCCTGGTGGTGCAGTGGTTGAGAATCTGCCTGCCAATGCAGGGGACAGGGGTTCGAGCCCTGGTCTGGGAAGATTCCACATGCCGCGAAGCAACTGGGCCCGTGAGCCACAATTACTGAGCCTGCACGTCTGGAGGCTGTGCTCTGCAACAAGACAGGCCGCGATAGTAAGAGGCCCATGCACCGTGATGAAGAGTGGCCCCCGCTTGCCACAACTAGGGAAAGCCCTCGCACAGAAACGAAGACCCAACACAGCCATAAATAAATAAATTTAAATCATATGGGCTTCTAAGAAGACCTCTGCTTAAAAAAAAAAAGAAAGAAAGCTGGAGTAGCAATTCTCATATCAGACAAAATAGACTTTAAAATAAAGACTATTACAAGAGACAAAGAAGGACACTAGATAATGATCAAGGGATGAATCCAAGAAGAAGATATAACAATTGTAAATATTTATGCACCCAACACAGGAGAACATCAATACATAAGGCAAATGCTAACAGCCATAAAAGGGGAAATAGACAGGAACAAAATCATAGTAGGGGATTTTAACACCCCACTTTCACCAATGGACAGGTCATCCAAAATGAAAATAAATAAGGAAACACAAGCTTTAAATGACACATCAGACCAGATGGACTTAATTGATATTTATAGGACTTTCCACCCCAAAACAACAGAATTCACTTCTTTCTCAAGTGCTCATGGAACGTTCTCCAGGATAGATCATATCATGGGACACAAATCAAGCCTTGATAAAATTAAGAAAATTGAAATTATAGCAAGTATGTTTTCTGATGACTATGCTATGAGAGTAGATATCAACTACAGAAAAAAAAACTGTACAAAATACAAACACATGGAAGATAAACAATAGACTACAAAATAACCAAGAGATCACTGACGAAATCAAAGAGGAAATCAAAAGATACCAGAAACAATTGAAAGTGAAAATGCAGAAACTAACACACCAATGTAAAGCAATTATACTCCAGTAAAGATGTTAAAAAAAAAAAACACACGATGCCCCAAAACCTATGGGATACAGCAAAAGCAGTTCTAAGATGGAAGCTTAGAGCAATATGATCTTACCTCAAGAAACAAGAAAAATCTCAAATAAACAACCTAACCTTACACCTAAAGCAATTAGAGAAACAAGAGAAAAAAACCCCAAAATTGGCAGAAAGAAAGAAATCATAAAGATCAGATCAGAAATAAATGAAAAAGAAATGAAGGAAACAATAGCAAAGATCAATAAAAATAAAGCTGGTTCTTTGAGAAGATAAAAAAATTAATAAACCATTAGCCAGACTCAGCAAGAAAAAAGGGAGAAAACTCAAGTGAACAGAATTAGAAATGAAAAAGCAGAAGTAACAACTGACACTGCAGAAATACAAAGGATCATAAGAGATTACTACAAGCACCTGTATGCCAATAAAATGGACAACTTGGAAGAAATGGACAAATTCTAGGACAAGCACAACCTTATGAGACTGAACCAGGAAGAAATAGAAAATATAAACAGACCAATCACAAGCACTGAAATGGAAACTGTGATTAAAAATCTTCCAAGCAACAAAAGCCCAAGAGCAGATGGATTCACAGGTGAATTCTATCAAACATTTAGAGAAGAGCTAACATCTATCCTTCTTAAACTCTTCCGAAATATAGCAGAGAGAGGAACACTCCCAAACTCATTCTACGAGGCCACCATCACCCTGATACCAAAACCAGACAAAGATGTCACAAAGAAATAAAACTGCACGCCTTATCACTGATGAACGTAGATGCAAAAATCATCAACAAAATACTAGGAAACAGAATCTAACAGCACATTAAAAGGATCATACATCATGATCAAGTGGGGTTTATCCCAGGAATGCAAGGATTCTTCAAAAATGCAAATCAATCAATGTGATACACCATATTAACAAATTGAAGGAGAAAAACTATATGATCATCTCAATAGATGGAGAAAAATCTTCCGACAAAGTTCAATAGCGATTTAAGATAAAAACCCTCTAGAAAATAGGCATAGAGGGAAGCTACCTAAACATAATAAAGGCCATATATGACAAACCCAGAGCCAACATCGTTCTCAATGGTGAAAAACTGAAACCATTTCCAGTAAGATCAGGAACAAGACAAGGTTGCCCATTCTCACCACTATTATTCAACATAGTTTAGGAAGTCTTAGCCACAGCAATCAGAGAAGAAAAAGAAATAACAGGAATCCAAATCGGAAAAGAAGAAATGACACTGTCACTGTTTGCAGATGATATGATACTATACATAGAGAATCTTAAAAATGCTACCAGAAAACTACTAGAGCTAATCAATGAAGTTAGTAAAGCAGCAGGATATAAAATTAATGCACAGAAATCCCTTGCATTCCTATACACTAATGATGAAAAATCTGAAAGAGAAATTAAAGAAACTCTCCCATTTACCATTGCAACAAAAAGAATAAAATACCTAGTAATAAACCTACCAAAGGAGAAAAAGTCCTGTATGCAGAAAACTATAAGACACTGATGAAAGAAATTAAAGATGATACAAAGAGATGGAACAATATACCATGTTCTTGGATTGCAGGAATCAACACTGTGGAAATGACTATACTACCCAAAGCAGTTTACAGATCCAATGCAATCCCTATCAAACTACCAATAGCATTTTTCACAGACTTAGAACAAAAAATTACACAAATTGTATGGAAACACAAAAGACCCCGAATAGCCAAAGCAATCTTGAGAAAGAAAAATGGAGCTAGAGGAATCAGGCTCCTAACTTCAGACTATACTACAAAGCTACAGTAATCAAGACAGTATGGTACTGACACAGAAACAGAAATATATATCAATGGAACAGGATAGAAAACCCAGAGATAAACCAAGCACATATGGTCACCTTATCTTTGATAAAAGAGGCAAGAGTATACAATGGAGAGAAGACAGTGTCTTCAATAAGTGGTGCTAGGAAAACTGGCCAGCTACATATAAAAGAATGAAATTAGAACACTCCCTAACACCATACACAAAAATAAACTCAAAATGGAGTAGAGAACTAAATGTAAGACGAGACACTATAAAACTCTTAGAGGAAAACATAGGCAGAACACTCTATGACATAAATCACAGCAAGATCCTTTTTGACCCACCCCCTAGAGAAATGGAAAGAAAAACAAAAATAAACAAATGGGACCTAATGAAACTTAAAAGATTTTGCACAGCAAAGGAAACCATAAACAAGGCGAAAATATAACCCTCAGAATGGGAGAAAATATTTACAAACGAAGCACCTGACAAATGATCAACCTCCAAAATATACAAGCAGCTCCCGCAGCTCAATATAAAAAAAAAACCAAACCACCCAATCCAAAAATGGGCAGAAGACCTAAAAAGACATTTCTCCAAAGAAGATATGCACATTGCCAACAAACACATGACAGGATGCTCAACATCACTAATCATTAGAGAAATGCAAATCAAAACTACAACGAGGTATCACCTCACAGAGGTTGGAATGGCCATCATTAAAATATCTACAAACAATAAATGCTGGAGAGTGTGTGGAGAAAAGGGAACCCAATCGCACTGTTGGTGGGAATGTAAGTTGACACAGCCACTATGGACAACAGTATGGAGGTTCCTTAAAAAACTAAAAATAGAAAAAAAAAAAAAAAACTAAAAATAGTGCTACCATATGACCCAGCAATCCCAGTGCTGGGCATGTACCCTGAGAAAATTATAAATCAAAAAGAGCCATGTACCAAAATGTTCATTGCAGCACTATTTACAATAGCCAGGACATGGAAGCAACCTAAGTGTCCACTGACAGATGAATGGATAAAGAAGTTGTGGCACACATATACAATGGAATATTACTCAGCCATAAAAAGAAACGAAACTGAGTTATTTGTAGGGAGGTCGATGGACCTAGCATCTGTCATACAGAGTAAAGTATGTCAGAAAGAGAAAAACAAATACTGTATGCTAACACATGTATATGGAATCTAAAGAAAAAAGAAAAAATGTTTCTGAAGAACCTAGTGGCAGGACAGGAATAAACATGCAGACATAGAGAATGGACTTGAGGACACGGGGAGGGGGAAGGGTGTGTTGGGATGAAGTGTGAGAGTGGCATGGACATATATACACTACCAAATGTAAAATGGATGGCTAGTGCGAAGCTGCTGCATAGCACAGGGAGATCACTTCTGTGCTTTGAGACCACCCAGAAGGTGGGATAGGGAGGGTGGGAGGGAAACACATGAAGGAGGGGATATGAGGATATAGGTATACATATAGCTGATTCACTTTGTTATATAGCGTAAACTAACACCACATTGTAAAGCAATTATACTCCAATAAAGATGTTTAAAAAAAGAAAAAGAACTAATTAATCTGCAAACTGGGAGAGAAAGTGTGAGAGACATAAAATTGCCTTGGAATTTTCAGCCTAAGCTGAGAAATGTCAATATTTTTTCCCTGTAAACGATGAGCTATCGTGTGCTGGATTTGAAAAAATTATTTTTATAAAGCATTTGAGAAATGTTATGTTTTATTACATATCGTACGAGTGATAGCCCATAAAAGTTACATAGAAGACACTTCAAAGAATAGACAAAATATTCATGCTGGTCATTTCTTTATGTGGTGGAGAATTATTGGTGATGTTCTTTGTCCTTCATCCCTGTATTTTCGGCTGTGACAACAAATAATTTGTGATTACAACAGGAACTTTTAAAAAGTTGAGTAACATTTTAGGGTAGATTTAAAAAATAATCAGAATTCCCTGTTGTTAAGAAACACACACATACATATATGAGTGATGTGGATATTATAATTTCAACCTACTCTTAAATTGTTCAGGAAAAATTGGAGGGAGGGAGGGAGGGAGGGGGTCAGAGAGAGAGAGGGGAAACAAGTATACCAAAAATGTCAAAATGTAGAGAATCTGAGAAAACTTCGGAATTGGAATTTTTTATACTAATCTTGAAACATTTCTCTAAATCTAAATTTATGTTAAAATTAGGAAAAAAAAAACACTAGTTCAAATAGGTAAAGCAAAAAAGCCAGAGGAAATATATATTTATATATGTATATATACATGTATATATGAACTATAAACAATGCACATCTACTATATATTAGATATATAGTGTGCCTCATTTATAGTTCATATAGTTTACAATTCATAAATATGCAATATTACAATTTTAAATATGATAAAGAAAAATAATCATCAGAAGCATCAAATTTCCACTTTTCCTACAACACTTATTTCTGTCAATTTTCCTTGTTTTGGCACTGCCAACCTATTCTTCCTAAAGTTGCCAAGTGTACCAGAAGAAACCCATTCGTAGTTTGCACAATTGGCCATGTTACCTACAGTATCATTTCAAGGGCTATCTTCTGCTCAACTTCTTCAAAATCATCTTGAGATAGTCTAGTGTTAATGCTTATTTTGACCATTTTTCTGAATGAATTAGCTGTTTAGTTGCATTTATTTGGATATTTGGTTAAATGGAAAATTGGTAGGGAGCTTTTGGATAGTGAGGTGGAGTGAAATGTTGGACTAATGGGGGCAGTTAATCCAAATGGTGAGCCTTTTATGCAAATACAGTTCACCATTGAAACCAAAGAAAACAACAAAAACAAAAAGAAGAAGATAGTTATATAAGGTTTGTGAAATTGAGTTTACTTCTGCTCTCCAATTTCCCTTAGGCCAGATCTGATGACTGTTATTATTTTTATTATAATTATCTATGTATTGCACTATTGTTCCTTTCCTCCAAAGTGCTCATAGATCCATTTTGTTCATTTACCTTCATGACAGTGCTGCTAAATAGAGCCTTGGTATATGGGGTCAAGTCTTATTTTCTTAGCTAGCTTAGTATACAGCACCTAATTGCAGAAAAAACAATCTGTTCAGAGGCAATGGTGTCTTTGGACTGAATGTTGCTATGCTGTATATAATACAGGTATTATAACTGATAATGGACATAACTTATGATACTTTTGAAAGATGTTCTTGAATAGTATTGTTAGCAGATATACAGGACTAGACATAAACTGAGCAGAACTGGAAATGTACAAATTAGGCATCCCAGATTGAGAAAGTTTTCCCTGAATTTGTGTTCCCTCAGAGTTTAGGGAGAAAAATAAAAGGTAACAACAACCTGAATTTCCTTTAAAATAAGAAGACCATTCTGTGATTTTATAAATACATCACCTTATAACTTAATGTCGTCTGCTGGAAATCATTCAAATGGAAAACACCAACAGAGAGGCTTTTCCAAGGCTCATGTTTATCATGAGGTAATAAGGTTAGATTGAGTTCTTTTAATGTAATTTTAATTTTGGCTCTAAATAATTTGTATCTCTTCCAAGGTTAAAAACACAGAAAGTACACATAAACACGAAGTAAGATCTAAAAATTTCCTGAAATACATTAACAATCTCATTTATATAACAAGTACCTTGTTTGTGACCGTCTCAACATTAAGCTAGATACGTAGATGCAAAAATGAAGGGAGTTTGATTTGTGACGCTGTCCATTGCCCAGCAACGAGGGACTGTGGTTATTTTTTGCAGTATTGCACCATTTTAGGAGGCTGGGGACAGACTAGGCATATGCCACTTTTTTCCCACTTTAGGCTGAAACAGACAGCAAAATGAAGAATTTAAATCTGTTATTTGTCAACAGGTTAAATTTGAGAACATTTACATTTTAAAGATGAATTTTTAAAATCTAAATGCCCTGGAATGCCTAATTATCTGTGCCTTCATTCTGAAAATTAATTGCCAGAATGAAAACAAAGCAAAATAGGACATTTACTTGACTGCAGCATTGATGAGAGTTATTTTCAAAATAACTCTGAAATAAACTTAATAATACATGCGTCAAAAATAATTTTTAAATGTTCACAAACATGAACGTGAAATCCTGCATTTGGGTCCAAAAACAATGAGATGTACAAGCAAAGGATGAGATGTGGCTAAGCAGCAACACACATGAAAAAGATTTAGGGGTTTTCAGGGACTGTATGCTCAGTATTATTCAGTTGTGTGTTGTGGCTGCACCGAAAACTAAATCCATCTTCATCTGCATTAATAGAAAGATAGAGTCAGAAACAAGGGAGTGATAGCATAGCCCAGCTCTGTGCTTGGCAGACCTGTACTTGAAATGTTCAATGAAAATAGCAGGATGGGGGGAAACATTTGGGTAGCAGCCACAAACTAAAATGCATCTAAAAGGGAGAGAGGAAGATGCTGAAGAGTCTGGAAACCATGCAGGAAAGGGACTGCTGAGAGACCTGGGCTACCTTAGCCTAGAAATGAGAATTCTTGAGGAGGAACAAAAGGTAGAAGCTGCTTTTGAATCTTCCTTCTACATTGTGTCCTCCTCCCACTCCTTTCCCCTCTCTTTTGTCCCTTCTCTCTTCCTCCCACTTTCTTTCACCTATCCTTCCTCCCTAAAGCTATTTCCCAAGGTGGTGATGTTCTGATTTGGTTCAATGACACGTGTATTATTTACATGCATACCCTAGAGACCACACTTCCCTGCAGCCCCTTTTCACTTCCCCCTTATCTCGTGCTTCCCCACTCATAGCTAACAGGACTGGACCACAGTAAACCCCCCTCCACATTTCATGTTTAGAAAGGGCTTCATGACCCTGGGAAAGGAAAGAGAATATGAGTTAACTAGCACAGACTCTTAAGCCAAAGTCTTGTGAAAAAAGGCCTAGGTACAAAAGGAGCAATTCTAATAAAACTATAAAATGAACTTCTTTATTCTCCCTAATGCTCATTGGAATTAGACATGAGAATCTGAGCACAGATCCTCATGGGTGGGCTGAAAGTGCACCTGTAACACTAATCTACGATGCTTAAATATCAGGTTCTTATTTAACAAGAAGAAAAGGGGGAGTTTGTTAATACAAAAGTTTGAACATAGAACATCACCGCCTGAATGATTAAACCTATTTCAGAGAGCTGAAATACTAATGACTCCAATTTGTCAAAACACAGGAGTTTTAATGGGGGCCAGGAAGGGTTGGCGTTGGTATGCATCATAGGAATCAACACTTGCGTACTTTAAAGCAAAACATAAAAGCTCTATCCAGCTGAAATTCTCAGAATCACTACAGGAAATTAGGTGTAATTGACTGATGTGATCTCATGTAATAGGAATTGGACTGAGTGCTTAGTATCCTCACAGTTAAAACAAGTAAATAAAATGAGTTGGCAGTGCACAAAATGCTTATGGTATGTAACAGCTCATGTAAATTGGCTACATCCTTGATTTAAACATTTTGTAAATATAAATTACTATGCTAGAATATGACAGGGAAGGAAAGAGGAAATGTAAGGGAAACAAAGAGAAAATAATAAGGAAAGGGAAAGATAGATGGAAAAGATAAGGAGAGGAGGAAAAGGAGAAAAGAGAAAGGAGAGGAGAAAAGAGGTAGAGAAATAGAGGGAAATAAATTTAAATAGGAAAATGCAGAAAACGGAAGGGAGAGAGAGAAGATGCAAATATTTGAGTGGCTACAATATATCTGTATGCACAATAATCTTCAGAAGAGAAGTGAGAAATCACTGCTTTTTTTCAACTTGTAGTCACCAATAACAATATCCTTATAATAGTACTGATGAATTAGACCAGGTGGAGGAGGAGAGAAGTGTAAGCCCTGATGGGTTCTTGGTCCAACAGCCTCTTCCAGGACCCATTCATCTCTTGCCAGGAACCTTTGGTCTGAGTTGAGGGGCTCAGCAAGCATATCACCACTGCTAGTTGAATGTTCACAGCAACTTTATTGATAGTAGTGCCAAACTATAAACATTCCAAATGCACCTCAGCTGGTGAATGGATAAATAAATTGTGCTACACCTGAACTACAGAATACTACTCAGCAAGAAAGGGGAACAGACTACTGATAGATGTAACAAACATAGATGAATCGTAAAGATATTATGTTAAGTGAAAGAAGCCAGACCTAAAAGGCTGTATATTTTATGACTTCATTTATATGGCATTCTAGAAAAGGCAAACTACAGTAATGGAGAACAAACCAGTGGTTGCCAGGACCAGGGTTGGAAGTATAGGATGTCTTCAAAGGCGACTGATGGAACTTTTGGGGGTGAAGGAAATGTTATTTATCTTGACTGTAGTGGTGGTTACATGTCTACGTGCAATTTGTCACAACTCATAGAACTGTATGCTTACAATTGGTGAATTCTAAATTATACCTCAGAAATGGCTGATAAAAACAAACAATTCATCTAAGATTAATTTACTACTAAGTGGTGTTGCTCTTGCTTTTCCCCCCTAATCTTCATGAGGAGCAGTATGTAGAAAGCAGATATTTGGGGGCTTAAAGCAGAGATTTAAAGGTGTTTGTTCACAGAATTTCTTAGTGCCTTGTTCATTAAGTTGAAATTCTTCACTCTGGCATTCAAGGTCTTTCATAATCTGCTCCTACTCTGCTTCTCCAACTTTGATTACACACACACGCACACACACACACGCACACACACACACACACACTCTTTTTAAAAAATCTCTGTCATTTTATTTTATTTTATTAATATTTTATTGGAGTATAATTGCTTTACAATGGTGTGTTAGTTTCTGCTTTATAACAAAGTGAATCAGTTATACATATACATATATCCTCATATCTCTTCCCTCTTGCGTCTCCCTCTCTCCCACACTCCCTATCCCACCATTCTAACTCAGTGCTTTGTCACACACATACTCTTGACTGCTATCAGGCAGTTCTTCTCACTTCATGCAACATGCCCTCCCTGCTTACTCTCCTAGCACACATGTACCATGCTTATTTCAATCTATTTGCCTTTGCTATTGTATGTTCTCCCTCTATGCCTGGTATGCTTTACCCTCATTTGTTCAACTGTTTATTGATTGCCTACTATGTGTCAAGTTTTAATAATTAGATACACATTAATAATCCTGCTAAAGTCTCTGTCTTCACAGAGCTGGCCGTTACACTGCAGTATGGAAAGGGTCATATGGTAGTGGAAAATACAGGGTATTAGTACAACAGAGGAAAGGACCAAAACCCAGATTTAGGAAGGGAGTAGTCAGGAATAGTTTCTCAAAAGAAATAACATCTAAGAGGAGACATGAAAAATACTTTGGTGTTCTCCAGGCACAAGGGAAAGAGTGCTCCATGTGGAAAGAGCTAGAATGCTAAAAGACCTGAAGGCAAGCAAGAACATGGGAAGGAAGTTGAAGATTTTAAATGATTTAAGTATGGCAAGAACATAGAGGATAAAAGAGGCAAGATATGATGCTGGAGAAAGAGACTGGGTCCAGATTGTGAAGGGCTTTTAGCACCATATCAAGGAGTATGAAATCCTTTAGAGACAAAGGTACCAATGAAACTGTTTGAGTAGAAGAGTAACACCCTCATGCTGGAGTTGAGAAAGGTCATGAAATAAGAATGAATAGGATGAGAGACAGGGAGATCACTTAGAAGAAGTTGCAGTTCTCCAGGCAGACTTGACTATGGCGGTGGCAGATATAACAGAGAAAAAAATGTTTAAGAGATAAAGGTAAAATTGGTATTATCTACAAATAGATTTGATGATTTGGATAGAGGGATAGGGTGACAACAAAGGTGACTATCAAATCTCTGCTTGGAAAACTTGATACAGAGTGATTCCATTCACTGAGATAGGGACATAAGAAAGGTATTCAAGGGGTGATAGCTACAAGTTCAGTCGAGGACATGTTAGCTCATGTTTTGTACCCTTGACCACTCTCACCTATATCAACCTCCCCTCTGAGAAATCCTAGAGCCTGGTTCATTTACCTGGGCTTTTGTGCCCTACAGACTTCCTAAAGACAATGGAAATCCTTAGGAGCAGGGGCTCTGTCTGAAACTTCTATTACTTCACAGACCCTATCTAGTGCTAAGCATAGAATTAATTCTCAAAAATACTTGTTAATCAACTGAGTACTCTCATGGGGCAATAAAATGTGATATATAAGTGGACTTGCATCACACCCACTAGTGAAGATGGTTAGTGATAAAGAATAGCTCCAGTACAAATAAGAAATATAACAGGAAAGGACTGCATTCATGGTTTAATTTTGTCTCAGTGTACCCAATGAGTAAATACAATTTCAATGAAATCCATCAAAATTGCCTGACACTTAAATGAGAGCTCTTGATTATTCTATAGAGAAGAAAATTTGGGGGGGCTCTTAAGAATCACACTCCTGGAGAAGCGGAGAATGGAGGAGGGCTGGCTGCACCTCAAAGAAATCTATGTGGTCAACGTTTGTGTACATCTTTATGAAGATGTCCTTGCGGCACCTGTGAACATTTAGCAGGCACTATCATGAGTGTCTAAAACACTGTTGAAAATAGCAGTATTTGAAGAAACCGGATGTCACTTAGGATATAATCCGTGGATAAACATCACATGCTGCTGGCCTTCTTACAAAATGAATGGCAGCCATTCTCCAGACCTGGTGCCAAGAAGCATGAGAGGAGCTGCAATCTACCTTCCACAGTGAGGCTGGCTGCAGATGCACAGCACAGCTGCGGGCGAGCAGGCTGCTGCTGTAGGTGCAAGCACAGTTGATTTCCTCCCAATTTGGATGGAGCAGGATTTTCGAGGATAGCTTCAAGATGGTGGAGGAGTAAGACATGGAGATTACCTTCCTCCCCACAAATACATCAAAAATACATCTACATGTGGAACAGCTCCTACAGAACACCTACTGAACGTGAGCAGACACCTCAGACTTCCCAAAAGGCAAGAAACTCCCCACGTACCTGGGTAGGGCAAAAGAAAAAAGGAAAAACAGAGACAAAATAATAGGCAAAATAGATGGCTAGTGGGAAGCAGCCACATAGCACAGGGAGATCAGGTCGGTGCTTTGTGACCACCTAGAGGGGTGGGATAGGGAGGGTGGGAGGGAGACTCAAGAGGGAGGAGATATGGGGATATATGTATATGTATAGCTGATTCACTTTGTTACACAGCAGAAACTAGCACACCATTGTAAAGCAATTATACTCCAATAAAGAGGTTAAAAAAAAAAAAAGAATAGGGACAGGCCCTGCATCACTGGGAGGGAGCTGTGAAGGAGCAGCAGCTTCCACACACTAGGAAGCCCCTTCACTGGTGGAGATAGGGGGTGGGCAGGGGGTAAGCTTCGGAGCCACGGAAAAGAATGCAGCAACAGGGGTGCAGAGGGCAAAGCGGAGAGATTTCTGCACAGAGGATTGGTGCCCACCAGCTCTCACCAGCCCGAGAGGCTTGTCTGCTCACCCACCGGGGCAGGCGGGGGTGCTGGGAGCTGAGGCTCGGGCTTCGGAGGTCAGATCCCAGGGAGAGGACTAGGGCTGGCTGCGTGAACACAGCCTGAAGGGGGCTAGTGTGCCACGGCTAGCCGGGAGGGAGTCTGGGAAAAAGTCTGAAACTAACAGACCATTGTAAAGCAGAAACTAACACACCAGTAAAGCAATTATACTCCAATAAAGATGTTAAAAAAAAAAGAAAAAAAGAAGATGAGTCCTCAGCATACAGCACACAGCAAGGAGGGGAGTAATGTTTGCTGCTCAAAGGATGTTCAGTTTCATATAAACTAGGATAATAATCAGCCTGAAGGGGGCTAATGCACCACAGCTAGCTGGGAGGGAGTCCGGGAAAAAGTCTGGACCTGCTTAAGAGGCAAGAGACCATTGTTTTGGGGTGCGCGAGGAGAGGGGATACAGAGCACCACCTAAATAAGCTCCAGAGACAGGCGCAAGCTGCAGCTAACAGCGCAGGCACCAGAGATGGGCAGGAGACACTAAGGCTGCTGCTGCAGCCACCAAGAAGCCTGTGGGCAAGCACAGGTCACTATCCACACCTCCCCTCCCAGGAGCCTATGCAGCCCGCCACTGCCAGGGTCCCAGGATCCAGGGACAACTTCCCAAGGAGAACACACATCATGCCTCAGGCTGTTGCAACACCACGCCAGCCTCTGCCACCGAAGGCTAGCCCCACATTCCAGCCCCGCATTCCGTATCCCTCCCCCTGGCCTGAGTGAGCCAGAACCCCATAATCAGCTGCTACTTTAACTCCGTCCTGTCTGGGTGGGGAAAAGATGCCCTCAGGCGACATACAAGCAAAGGCAGGGCAACACACAAGCAAATCAAAGCTGAACCCCAGAAGCTGTGTGAACAAAGAAGAGAAATTGAAATCTCTCCATGCAGCCTCAGGAGCAGCAGATTAAATCTCCACAATCAACTTGATGTACACTGTGTCTGTGGAATAACTGAATAGACAATGAATCATCCCAAAATTTAGGCGGTGGATTTTGGGGATCAACTGTAGACTTCGGGTTTGCTTTAGGCATCTACCTTGTTTCTGATTTTATGTTTATCGTGGTTTAATATTTACAACTTATTATCATTGGTAGATTTGTTTATTGACTTGGTTGCACTCCTACTTTATATATATATATATATTTTTTTTCCTTTTTCTCCTTTTGTGAGTGTGTATGTGTATGCTTCTTTGTGTGATTTTGTCTGTACAGGTTTGCTTTTAATATTTGTCCTAGGGTTCTGTCTGTTCTTTTTTTTTTTCTAATAGTTTTTAGCACTTGTTTGCATTGGTGGATTTGTTTTTGGTTTGGCTGCTCTCTCTTTCTATATTTTACTACTTTAAAATATTTTATATTTAATAATATATTTTTTATTTTACTACTTTATTTTATTTTTCTTTCCTTATTTCTTATTTTTCTCCCTTTTCTTCTGAGCCAGGTGGCTGAGAGAGTCTTGGTGCTGCAGCTGGGTGTCAGGCCTGAGCCTCTGAGGTGGGAGAGCCGAGTTGAGAACATTGGTCCACCAGTGACCTCCTGGTCCCACATAATATAAAATGGTGAAAGCTCTCCCAGATATCTCCATCTCAATGCTAACACCCAGATCCACTCAACGACCAGCAAGCAACAGTGCTGGACACCCCATGCCAAACAGCTAGCAAGACAGGAACACAATTCCACCCATTAGCACAGAGGCTGCCTAAAATTATAATAGGTTCACAGACACCCCAAAACACACCACCAGATGCGCTCCTGCCCACCAGAAAGACAAGATACAGCCTCATCCACCAGAACACAGGCAACTAGGCCCCTCCACCAGAAAGTCTACACAACCTACCGAACCAACCTTATCCACTGAGGGCAGACACAAAAAACAATGGTAACTACGAACCTGCAGCTTGCAGAAAGGAGACCCCAAACACAGTACGTTAAGCAAAATGAGAAGACAGAGAAATACACAGCAGATGAAGGAACAAGGTAAAAACCCACCAGACCAAACAAAGGAAGAGGAAGTAGGCAGTCTACCTGAAAAAGAATTCAGAGTAATGATAGTAAAGATGATCCAAAATCTTGGAAATAGAATGGAGAAAATAAAACGAACATTTAACAAGGACTTGGAGGAACTAAACAGCAAACAATGATGAAAAACACAATAAATGAAAGTGCAAATTCTCTAGAAGAAATCAATAGCAGAATAACTGAGGAAGAAGAACTCATAGTGATCAGGAAGATAAAAAAGTGGAAATAACTACCATAAAGCAGAATAAAGAAAAAGAATGAAAAGAATTGAGGAGAGTCTCAGAGACTTCTGGGACAACATTAAATGCACAGACATTCGAAATATAGGGGTCTCAGAAGAAGAAGAGTAAAAGAAAGGGGCTGAGAAAATATTTGAAGAGATTATAGTTGAAAACTTCCCTAATATGGGAAAGGAAGTAGTCAGTCAAGTACAGGAAGCAAAGAGCATCCCACCCAGGATAAATCCAAGGAGAAACACGCCAAGACAGATATTAATCAAACTGTCAACAATTAAATACAAAGAAATAATATTAAAAGCAGCAAGGGAAAAGAAACAAATAACATACAAGGGAATCCCCATAAGGTTAACAGCTGATCTTTCAGCAGAAACTCTGCAAGTCAAAAGGGAGTGGCAGAACATATTTAAAGTGATGAAAGGGAAAAAGCTACAATCAAGATTACTCTACACAGCAAGGATCTCATTCAGATTCGACTGAGACATTTAAAAATTTACAGACAAGCAAAAGCTAAGAGAATTCAAACCACCAAACCAGCTTTACAACAAATCCTAAAGGAACTTCTCTAGGCAGTAAACACAAGAGAAGGGAAAGACCTACAAAAACAAACAAGAAACAATTAAGAAAATGGTAATAGGAACACATTATTGATACCTACCTTATATGTAAATAGATTAAATGCTCCAACCAAAAGACAAAGACTGACTGAATGGATCCAAAAACAAGACCCATATATATGCTGTCTACAAGAGACCAACTTCAGGCCTATGCTATGAGACTAGATATCAGTTACAGAAAAAATTTGTAAAAAATACAAACTCATGGAGGCTAAACAAAACCCTACTTAATAACAAAGAGATCACTGAAGAAATCAAAGAGGAAATATAAAAATACCTTGAAACAAATGACAATTAAAAAACGATGACCCAAAACCTAGGGGATGCAGCAAAACCAGTTCTAAGAGGGAAGTTTATACCAATAAAATCCTACCTCAAGAAACAAGAAACATCTCAAATAAACAACCTAAACTGAAGGGATGGAAAAAGATATGCCATGCAAGTGGAAATCAAAAAAAAGCTGGAGTAGCAATTCTCATATCAGGCAAAATCGACTTTAAAATAAAGACTATTACAAGAGACAAAGAAGGACACTACATAATGATCAAGGGATCAGTCCATGAAGAAGATATAACAACAGAAGGAAAGATATCATAAAGATCACATCAGAAATGAATAAAAAAGAAATGAAGGAAACAATAGCTAAGATCAATAAAACCAAAAGCTGGTTCTTTGAGACGATAAACAAAATTGAAAAACCACTCGCCAGACTCATCAGGAAAAAAAGGGAGAAGACTCAAATGAACAGAATTAGAAATGAAAAAGGAGAAGTACCAACTGACACTACAGAAATACAAACGATCATGAGAGATTACTACAAGCAACTATATGCCAATAAAATGGACAACCTGGAAGAAACGGACAAATTCTTAGCAAAGCACAGCCTCCCGAGACTGACCCAGGAAGAAATACAAAATATAAACAGACCAATCACAAGCATTGAAATTGAAATTAAAACTCTTCCAACAAACAAAAGCCCAGGACCAGATGGATTCACAGGAGAATTCTACCAAACACTTAGAGAAGAGTTAACACCTATCCTTCTCAAACACTTCCAAAATATAGCAGAGGGAGGAACACTCCGAAACTCATTCTATGAGGCCAACGTCACCTTGATACCAAAACCAGACAATGATGTCACACAAAAAAGCAAACTACAGGAGAATATCACTGATGAACATAGGTGCAAAAATCCTCAACAAAATACTAGCAAACAGAATCTAGCAGCACATTAAAGGGATCATACACCATGATCAAGTGGGGTCTATCCCAGGAATGCAAGGATTCTTCAATATAAGCAAATCAATCAATGTGATACACCATATTAACAAATTGAAGGAGAAAAACTATATGATCATCTCAATAGATGCAGAAAAAGATTTTGACAAAATTCAACAGCAATTTATGTTAAAAACACTCCAGAAAGTAGGCATAGAAGGAACTTACCTCAACATAATGCAGGCCATATATGACAAACCCACAGCCAATGTTCTCAAAGGTGAAAAACGGAAACCATTTCCCCTAAGATCAGGAAGAAGACAAGATTGCCCACTCTCACCACTATTATTGAACATAGTTTTGGAAGTTTTAGCCACAGAAATCAGAGAAGAAAAAGAAATAAAAGGAATACAAACTGGAAAAGAAGAAGTAAAACTATCACTGTTTGCAGATGACACAATACTATATGTAGAGAATCCCAAAGATGTTACCAGAAAACTACTAGAGCTAATCAATGAATTTGGTAAAGTAGCAGGATATAAAATTAATGCACAGAAATCTCTTGCATTCCTATACACTAATGATGAAAATTCTGAGGGAGAAATTAAGGAAACACTCCCATTTACCACTGCAACAAAAAGAATAAAATACCTAGGAATAAACCTACCTAAAGAGACAAAAGACCTGTATGCAGAAAACTATAAGACACTGATGAAAGAAATTAAAGATGATAGAAACAGATGGAAAGATATACCATGCTCTTGGAATGGAAGAATCAACATTGTGAAAATGACTATACTACCCAAAGCAATCTACAAATTCAAGGCAATCCCTATCAAAATACCAATAGCATTTTTCACAGAACTAAAACAATAAAGTTCACAATTTGTATGGAAACACAAAAGACCCCGAATAGCCAAAGCAATCTTGAGAAACAAAAATGCAGCTGGAGGAATCAGGCTCCCTTACTTCAGACTATAGTACAAAACTACAGTAATCAAGACAGTATGATACTGGCACAGAAACAGAAATACAGATCAATGGAACAAGATAGAAAGCCCAGAGATAAACCCACACACATATGGTCACCTTATCTTTGGTAAAGGAGACAAGAAAATACAGTGGAGAATAGAGAGCCCCTTCAATAAGTGGTGCTGGGAAAACTGGACAGCTACATGTAAACGAATGAAATGAGAACACTCCCTAACACCACACACAAAAATAAACTCAAAATTGATTAAAGACCTAAGTGTAAGGCCAGACACTATAAAACTCTTAGAGGAAAACATAGGAAGAACACTCTATGACATAAATCACAGCAAGATCCTTTTTGACCCACCTCCTAGAGAAATGGAAAGAAAAACAAAAATAAACAAATGGGACCTAATGAAACTTCAAAGCTTTTGCACAGCAAAGAGAACCATAAACAAGACCAAAAGACAACCCTCAGAATGGGAGAAAATATTTGCAAATGAAGCAACTGACAAAGGATTAATCTCCAAAATTTACAAGCAGCACCTGAAATCAATATCAAAAAAAGAAACAATCCAATCCAAAAATGGGCAGAAGATCTAAATAGACATTCCTCCAAAGAAGACATACAGATTGCCAACAAACACATGAAAGTATGCTCCACATCACTAATTGTTAGAGATATGCAAATCAAAACTACAATGAGGTATCACCTCACAGCAGTCAAAATGGCCATCATCAAAAAAATCTAGAAACAATAAATGCTGGAGCGGGCGTGGAGAAAAGGGAAACCTCTTGCACTGTTGGTGGGAATGTAAATTGATACAGCCACTATGGAAACAGTATGGATGTTCCTTAAAAAACTAAAAATAGCATTACCATATCACCCCACAATCCCAGAACTCGCATGTACCCTGAGAAAACCATAATTCAAAAAGACACATGCAACTCAATGTTCATTGCAGCACTATTTACAATAGCCAGATCACGGAAGCAACCTAATCGTCCATCAACAGATGAATGGATAAAGAAGATGTGGTACATATATGCAACGGAATATTACTCAGCCATAAAAGGGAACGGAATTGGGTCATTTGTAGAGACGTGGATGGACCTAGAGACTGTCATACAGAGTGAAGTAAGTCAGAAAGAAAAATAAATATCATATATTAACGCATATATGTGGAATCTAGAAAAATGGTACAGGTGAACCGGTTTGCAAGGCAGAAATAGAGATTCAGATGTAGAAGACAAACGTATGGACACCAAGGGGGGAAAGTGGGTGTGGCAGGGCGATGGTGGTGGGATTAATTGGGAGAGTAGGATTGACATGTATACACTAATATGTATAAAACTGATAACTAATAAGAACCGGCTGTATAAAAAATAAATAAAATTCCAAAAAAAACCTAAAAATAGAACTACCATACAACCCAGGAATGCCACTACTGGGCATATACCCTGAGAAAACCATAATTCAAAAAGAGTCATGTACCACAATGTTCATTACAGCTCTATTTACCACAGCCAGCATATGGAAGCAAACTAAGTGTCCATCATTGGATGAATGGATAAAGATGTGGCACATATATACAATGGAATATTACTCAGCCATAAAAAGAAACGAAATTGAGTTATTTGTAGTGAGGTAGATGGACCTAGAGACTGTCAAACAGAGTGAAGTAAGTCAGTAAGAGGAAAACAAATACCATAATACCATATGCTAACACACATATATGGAATATATATATATATATATATATACCTATAAGTTCTGTAGAATTTACGGGCAGGACAGGAATAAAGACACAGACGTAGAGAATGGACTTGAGGACACGGGGAGAGGGAAGGGTAAGCTGGGACGAAGTGAGAGAGTGGCATGGACATATATACACTACCAAATGTAAAATAGATAGCTAGTGGGAAGCAACCGCATAGCACATGGAGATCAGCTCAGTGCTTCGTGACCACCTAGAGGGGTGGGATAGGGAGGGTGGGAGGGAGACGCAGGAGGGAGGAGATATGGGAATATATGTATATGTATAGCTGATTCACTTTGTTATAAAGCAGGAACTAACACAACATTGTAAAGCAATTATACTCCAACAAAGATGTTAAAAAAAAAAAAGAATCACACTTTTTGGTGACCTAAATGGGAAGGAAATCCAAAAAAGAGGGGATATAGGTATATGTATAGTTGATTTATTTTGCTGTACAGTAGAAACTAATACAACACTGTAAAGCAATTATACTCCAATAAAAATTAATTTTAAAAAAGTATCATACTCTTTAAGAATCTTCAAGTTGGAAGGGCCATGAAAGGTTTTCTGGTCCAATCCCCAGTTGATTCCAGAATTCCTTCTACAATATCCCTGCTGATAGTCATGTAGTTGGTACTTACATACTATTAATGACAGGGAGCTCACTATGTCCCAACTCTACCTATTCCATCTTCAGAGAGTTGTGACTATTTGAGTGTTCTTCCTTATAATCAACCTAATTATGTCTCCAAAAAGTGCTTAATTTATGTATTGTTCACTTACATGTTAAAAAGTGGAGATTATAGCCCTTTTAGTTTTCTATTCTCTAGGCCACTCTGACCACTTTCATCAACCACTCTTTATATGATATAGCTTTTCATTCCTCACCCATCATATTTGTTCATCTGAGTGTGTGCTGGTTTATTTATGTCTTCATGAATTCTGACACACAGAACCAAGTAAAATATTCCAGGTGTCATCTTGTAAGGACAGAGAACAGTAAGATTATCATCTCCTTCATTCTGGAAATTCTACTCCTGTAAATATAATCTAAACCGACAGCAGCTTTTTAATCTGTGGTTAATATGGATATACCCTGAGGGTTCATTTCCAGCTCTACCTTTTTTACATGCACTGCTTCTAAGCTATGATCTGTGGGAACCAAGTGAAAACTTCAATGTGCAAGTCAAGTTCCCTCTATTCCCATTTGTTGTATCAAATTTTAAAGTTAAGATTAGTATATTACATCTCTCGTCATTGTAGATCATTTGCCTATTTCTGGTGGCTACATGAGAATTATACATAACAGAGCTCTCTGTGCCATATTCATCTTGAAGCCTGTTATGGACCGAATGTTTGCCTCCCACCAAAATTCAAATATTCATGCCCCAACTTCCAATGTGACTGTGTTTGGAGATAAGGCCTTTACGGAGTTAACTAAGGTTAAATGAGGTCATGAGGGTGGGGCCCTGATACAATAGGATTATTGTTTTTATAAGAAGAGAAATCAGAGGGCACACTCTTTCCCTTTCCCATGTTAGGACACAGAGAGAAGGCAGCCATCTGCAAGGCAGAAAGAGAACTCTTATCAGAAACTGACCATGGTGGCACCTTCATCTTGGACTTCCAGCCTCCAGAACTATAAGAAAATAAATTTCTGCTGCTTAAGCCAGCCAGTACGTGGTAATTTGTTATGGCAGCCCAAGCAGACTAATAGAGAACCCCAGCCTAGCATAGTGCTTGGAATATTATCAGAGCTTAGCAGAAGTCTGCTACTCGACTAAAAGACATTTTCTAAAAAAGGTAAAAATGTTGAAAATATTTTTATAGTTTTCACCTTGACTATTCTGCAGTAATATGGGGGCTTATTACTGGTCATATTGGAAGCCAGTTGCAATCCTAAATCACACTCAAAAGACCTCGCTGACTACGTTTCTCACAAACCTCTTCCACACCCTGGTTTCTCAATGTGAAAATGTTTGGGTTTATAATTGGGAAGACAATAGTACTGACCAGTAAAACAACATAATGATAAATTAATTTGGTTGATATACTGATGAAGTCCCACAGACAAATCACAGTGTAGCACAGTAAAGGATTGTGGCTGTCAGTTTAAAGGGGCAGGTAGAAATCCCATGCGGGATGAGATCATCAGATTGATAGAAAGCAAGTGGTTTCATATGAGTTTTATGCAATATTATAACACCAAAGGAAAACCAGATATGACCTACAAAGTTCTTATTTTCACATAGATAACAACTATAAACTCTGGACAAAATACAAGAAACAATGACCTAAAACTTCCGTAGAGTGAACAAAAGCAAGCAGATTCTAGGAGTTAATTCTTAGAGAAAGAAGACAGCATAGGATGAGTTACCTATTTTCATGACTTTTAGCCTAGAGCCAGATGCAGTCAGTGCCATGTGGGAAGACCAGAATTCCAAGAGATCTTCTGGCTTGAAGAATCATAGCACAAAGTTTGAGGCAAACACTGACACTGCAAAATGAGAGGAAAATTCTGTAAAGGAGAAAACCACAAAGGATAAGCCTCAAAATCTATATGTAATCTCTATTAGAATCTCTGACTGAACTCTTCCCTATGTCTGTGTGGAGAAGACCTCAAGAAGGACAGTTAAGGATAAGATAATTTAACTGAGATTTGATCTGTCATTAAGAAGACAGAGTTTGAAGTTTGAATCCAAATATGGTTTTTTGGAATTTTTTATTTAATTTTTTATACAGCAGGTTCTTATTAGTTATCCATTTTATACATATTAGTGTATATATGTCAATCCCAATCTCCCAATTCATCACACCACCATCCCCCCACCAAATATGTTAATACCTTCTAAAACAAAATATCAATCCTCTTTAGAGGAACATGAAATAATCCAGAATTTCCATAACATAATATGTGTCCAGAATACAATCTAAAATTACTTGACACAAAGTACCAGAAAAATGTGACACAGTAACAAGAGAAATAATAATAAAGGGGACCAAGTCCGAGATGATTCAGATGTTGAATTATCAGAAAAGGATTTTTTTTTTTTTTTGCGTTACGTGGGCTTCTCGCTGCTGTGGCCTCTCCCGTTGCGGAGCACAGGCTCCAGACGCGCAGGCTCCATGGGTGGGATCTTCCCGGACCGGTGCACGAACCCGTGTCCCCTGCATTGGCAGGCGGGCCCTCGACCACTGCGCCACCAGGGAAGCCCCCAGAAAAGGATTTTTTAAAGCAACTATATCCATGCTCAATGACAAAAAGGAACGTATGCTTATAAAAATGAAAATATCACATCAGTGAAATATAAATTATAAAAAAGAACCAAATGGAAATTCCAGAACTTAACACAATATTTGAAATATAAAAATTCACTGAAAGGGCTTCCCTGGTGGCGCAGTGGTTGAGAGCCCGCCTGCCGATGCAGGGTACGCGGGTTCGTGCCCCGGTCTGGGAAGATCCCACATGCCGTGGAGCGGCTGGGCCCGTGAGCCATGGCCGCTGAGCCTGCGCGTCCGGAGCCAGTGCTCCGCAACGGGAGAGGCCACAGCAGTGAGAGGCCCACGTACCGCAAAAAAAAAAAAAAAATAATAATAATAATTCACTGAAAGATGATAACATAGAAAGACAGAAAACTTGTTGATAGATTAATAGACAGTATCCAATCTGAAGAAGAGAGAAAAATTCAGGAAAAATGATCAGAGTCTTAATTAACTGGAGTACCAGATGGAAAAGTGCAGAAAGTATATTTGAGGAAATAATAATACCCCAAAATATCCACAGTTTGATGAAAGGCATAAATTTATAGACTCAAAAAGTTCAATGAATCCAAAGACGAATAAATACAAAGAAAATCACTCTTAGGCATATCACAGTTAAACTGCTGAAAACCAAAGATTTTGAGAAATAGCTAGAAAGACACCAGAGAAAAATGACACATTACATAAAGATGAACAATAACTCAAAGGACCATGGACTTCTTTTTTGTTGTTGTTCTTTATTTTTTAACATCTTTATTGGAGTATAATTGCTTTACAATGGTGTGTTAGTTTCTGCTTTATAACAAAGTGAATCAGCTATACATATACATATACCCCCATATCTCTTCCCTCTTGCATCTCCCTCCCTCTCACCCTCCCTATCCCACCCCGCTAGGTGGTCAAAAAGCACGAGCTGATCTCCCTGTGCTATGCAGCTGCTTCCCTCTAGCTATCTGTTTTACATTTGGTAGTGTACTACTAGTGGACCATGGACTTCTAATCAAAAGCTATGGAGACCAGAAGATAGTGGGAGGACATCTTAAAGAACTAAAGTACAAAAGCAAATAATCAACCAAGACTCCTACATCAAGTAAAAATATTCCTCAAGAATGAAGGCAAAAATAAAAATGTTTCTATACATAAGGAAACTAAGGAAATTTAGTCGTCAGCAGACCTTCCCTACAAGAACTGCTAAAGGAATTTCTACACACGAAATGGAAATAATACTGGTTGGAAACTAAGACACTCTGGAAGAAATAAAGATTATTAAAAGGGTAGAGATCTTAGTAAATATAAAATAAATTTTCTCTTAATTATAAAAAATACAGGGAACTCCTGGTTTCAGTCTTAACATATAAAAAACTTAGAAGTTGTCATTCCCATCCTTACAATAAGAAAATGCTGGACAAAAAAATTAATGACTTTTCTTAGACTCAGAGAATTGTGGTGGTAGGACAACCAAACACTTCAAAATCTGGAGTAACAAGTGTCAATCAGATCTACTTACCTTGAGGAGACCTGCTGAAAGCCAGCAGTAGTAGGACTACTTAATTCACTAGTAATTATGAAAAATCGTTGGAGGCTGAGTGTGGACTTGGGTGGGTGGGAAAAATTCCTGGGGGCAAAATATAGGGGTCTCTCCACACTTTCGTGGAGCTTTCCTCCAGGAATCCCATAATATTCTCACACTAAGGATAGGAAAAAACCTCTAGTGGCTCTGACAGGGGATTAAGAAATAAGAGAAAAATATGGAAAAATTATGGAACAATATCAAAAGGAGTAATATACATGGGACTAAAATACCAGAAAGAGAGAAAAGCGTAGAAGAAATATTGGAAGCATTAACGGCTAAGAACTTTAAAAAATTTATGGTTACCTAAACCACAGATCTGGGAAACTCTGAGAATACTAAGCAAGATAAACACCAAACACACACACACACACACACACACACACACACACACACACACACACACCTGGTTATATCATATTCAGACTGCAGAAACCAAATACAAAGAGGAGTCTTGAATGAAGCCAGAAGGGGAAAACAAAATCTCCCAGATTATAAACAAAGACTATGAAAAGTGCATGCAAACAAATTAGATAACAGATGAAATGGACAAATTCCTAGAAACAAATTACCAAAGCTGACTTAAAAAGAAATAGAAAAATCTGAGCAGACATATAACAAGTAAAGAGATTGAATTAGTATTGAAAATCTCCAAAGAAAATAAAACCCAGAAAAAGATGGCTTTACTGGTGAATTCTACCAAACATTTAAAAAACATTAACATTAATCCTTCACAACTCTTCCAAAAAATAAAATGCTTCCCAACTCATTCTGTGAGGCCAATATTAACCTGATACTAAAATCAAGCAAATAGTTCATAAAGAAACAAAACTACAGAAGAATAAATCTAGATGCAAAAAATCCACAACAAAATTGTAGCAAACTGATTCCAGCAGCACATAAAAAGGATTATATACCATGACCAAGGATAAGTTATCACAGAAATGAAAGGTTGGTTTAATATGCAAAAATCAATGTAATAAACCATAACTTAAAGAACAAAAGCTACATGACCATTTCAACAGACACAGTAAAAGCATTTGACAAAATCAATCAACATTTCATGATAAAAGCACTCAGCAGTCTAGGAATAGAAAGGTTAGAGACTTACCTCACATCATACACAAAAATTAACTCAAAGGGACCCTAGACCTAAATTTAAAACCTAAACCTGCAACATTTATAGAAAAAATGTAAGAGAAAATCTTTATAGTCTTGGGTCAGGCCAAGATTTCTTAGACACAACACCAAAGACATGATCCATAATTGAGAAAATAATTTATAAATTGGATTTCATGAAACTTGACATTTGAGCTTCAAAATACATTAGGAAAATGAAAAGCCAAGCCTGGACTGGAGGAAAATATTTGCAAATCATACATCCACTATAGCATTTTTATCCAGAATATATGAAGAAAAATTAAAACTCAATAGTAAGAAGATAAAGCACCCAATTAAAGATATGGACAATGATTTAGATAGACATTTTCCTAAAGAAAATAAACAAATGGCTAATAAGCACATGAGAAGATGGTAAATATCATTAGTCATTATGGAAATACAAAATGAAACCATGATAAAATACCAACACACCTTCTAGAATGTATACTATGCAGAAGAAAGACTACACCAAGTGTTGGTATGGATATGGATAAATTGGAGTCTTTATACACTGCTGATGGGAATACAAAATGGCACACGCACACTTTGGAAAACAGTGTGGCAGTTTCTTTTACATTCAGCTTAAACTTATAGTGTGATTGAACATTTCCACTCATAAAAATCTACCCAAGAGAAATAAAAACATATGCTCAAATACATATACAGCATAGCAACATTGTTCATAATAGCTCAAAACTTATAATATTACAAGTATCTGTTGACTGGTGGTGAATAGGTAAAAATAATGTAGTTTATCCACACAGTGGAATGCCTTTTGGCAATTTAAACAATGAACTACTGATATGTGTTATAATATGGATGAACTTCAACAACATTATGCTAAATGAAACAAGCAATACACAAAAGCTATATACGTATGATTCCATTCAGGTGAAATACTTAGTGGAAAGGTAAATTTTTAGAGACAGAAAACTGATCCGTGGTTGTCTAAGGTTAGGAATAAATATAATCCCAGGATTATATAGGAGAGCTAGGATTAACTGTAAGTGGACACAAGGGAACTTTTTAAGGGGATGAAAGTATTCTAAAACTGAATTATCATGATGGGAGCACAGCTCTATAAATCTAATGAAATAATTGAATTGTTACATATGCACTGGGTGAATTTTATGGTGTGTAAATTAAATCTCAATAAAACTGTGAAAATAAAGATAACAAGAGGATGCTATGAGTAACTTTATGCCAGTAAATTTGGCAGGATCCTTCAAGACAGAACTTATCAAAACTGACTGAAGTTTAAAGTGATAGAAGAAAATTTGAATATCCTTAAATCTATACATACAAAACTCTTCAACAAAATATTAGCAGTCAAATCCAGCAATATATAAAGAGGATAATATAGCATGACAAGTATGGTTTATCCCAAGAATGCAAGGTTCACTTAACATTCCAAAATCAATCATTTATTCAGTATATTGAGATAACAAAGGAGAAAAGAAATTATAATTTTAATGGATGTAGACATTTGACAAAATTAAACACAAATTTATTATAAATAGGAGTAGAAAGGCATTCCTCAATTAGATAAAGTGTATCTATAAAGAATCTATAGCTAACATCTTATTCATTGCTAAAGTATTGAATGCTTGGCCATAATATTAAATTGGGAACAAGATAAAGATGCCTACTTTTACAACTACTATTCAACACTGTTTTGGAAGTCCTAGTCATTGCAATAAGGCAAGGTAAAATAAAAGGCATAATGTTTGCAAAAGAAGATGCAAAACTGTCTCTATTTGAAGATGTCATGATTACTTACACAGAAAATCCTAAGGAATCTACACAATATCTAGTAGAACTAACAGGTGAATTCAGCAGTGTCGCAGGACACAAGGTTACTATACAAAAATAATTGCATTTATAAATTAAACTTTTTATCTTAAAATAATAACAGTCTAAGAAATAATACGGCAAAATCCAATTTACCCTTTACCGACTTTCCCTAATGGTAACATCTTGAAAAACTACAGAACAGTATAAAAACCAGGATATTGACATTGATACAAAGCAGTTCCATCTCCATAAGGATCCTTCCTGTTGCTCTTTTATAGCCATACTCACTTCGGTATCCCTTTACACATCCTTGACTTCTGGCAACTACAGCTCTGTCCTCCATTTCTATAATTCTGTCAATTCAAAAATGTTATATAAATAGAACTACACAGTATACGATCTTTTGTGTTTGGCTTATTTCATTCAGCATAATTCCCTGGACATTTGTCTAAGTTGTTGCATGTTTCTATAATTTTCTCTTTTTATTGGTGAGTAGTATTCCATGGTAAGGAGGTACCACAGTTTATCTGTTCATCCATGAACATCTTGCTTGCTTCCAATTTGGGGCTATTATAAATAAAGCTACTATAAATACTCATGTTTATGTTTTTCTATGAACTTAACTTCTTGTTTCTTGGAGATAAATGTCCAAAAATGCAATTGCTGGCTTGTGTGGGAGTTGCATGTTTAGTTTTCTAAGAAACTGATGATTTGCCAGTTGCTAGGCACTTTTACATTACTTTTGCCAGTGAATGAGTGATCAAGTTTCTCTGCATTCTCAACAGCAGTTGGTGTTATCACTATTTTGTATTTTGGCAATTCTGATAGGCGTGTTGTGGTATCTCATGGTTTGCTGGTCACTAATGGTTAACGATATTCAACATCTTTATATATGCTTATTTGCCATCTCTATATCCTCTTTGGTAAAATATCTGCTCATGTTTTTGTACATTTTATAATTAGATTGAGTTTTTTTTAAATTTATTTTTATTTATTTTTGGCTGCGTTGGGTCTTTGTTGCCACATACGGGCTTTCTCTAGTTGTGGTGAGCCGGGGCTACTCTTCGTTGCAGTGCATGGGCTTCTCATTGTGGTGGCTTCTCTTGTTGTGGAGCACAAGCTCTAGGCTCATGGGCTTCAGTAGTTGTGGCTCGTGGACTCTAGAGTGCAGGCTCAGTAGTTGTGGTGCACGGGCTTAGCTGCTCTGTGGCATGTAGGATCTTCCTGGACCAGGGCTCGAACCCGTGTTCCCTGCATTGGCAGGTGGATTCTTAACCACTGCACCACAGGGACGTCCCTAGATTGAGTTTTTAATCATTGTGTTTTGGGAGTTCTTTTTAAATTCTAGACACTAGTTCTTTAGTATGTGGTTTGCAAATGGTTGCTCCCAGTCTGTGCTTTGTTTTTCATCCTCTGAAGAGTAAATTTTGCAGAGCAAATTTTAAAAGTTTGATAGAGTCCAACTTATTAATTTTTCCTTTTATGTATCATGTTGTTGGTGTCAAGTCTAAGAACAATTTGCTTAGTCCTAGATCCTGAAGATTTTCTCCTATGTTTTTTTTCCTGAAAGTTTTTTAGTTTTATATTTAATATTTACATCCATGGATGGAAACAAAAGGAAAAATATACAAGTGAAACTATATCAAACTAAAAAGCTTCTGCACAGTGAAAGAAAACCTCAACACAATAAAAAGGCAACCTAGTTAATGGGAGAAGATATTTGCAAATCGTTTATCAAGTAAGGGGTTAATATCCAAAATATATAAAGAACCCACACAACTCAACATCAAAAAACAAACAAACAAACAAACCCAAACAACCTGATTAGAAAAGAGGCAGAGGATCTGAACAGACATTTTCCCAAAGAAGACATACAGATGGCCAACAGCACATTAAAAGGTGCTCAATATCACTAATCATCAGCGAAATGTAAATCAAAACCACAATGACATATCACCTCACACCTGTCAGAATGGCTATTATCAAAAGAAGAAGAAATAACAAGTGTTGGTGAAGATGTGGAGAAAAGGGAGCCCTCGTACACTGTGGGTGGGAATGTAAACTGGTGCAGCCTCTATGGAAAACAGTATGGAGACTCCTCAAAAAAATAAAAATAGAACTACCATATGAGCCAACAATTCCACTTCTGGGTATTTAGCTGAAGAAAACAAAAACACTAATTAGAAAAGATATAAGCACCCCTGTGTTCACAGCAGCACTATTTACAATAGCCAAGATATGGAAATGACCTAAGTGTTCATCAATGGGTGAATAGTTTTCTTTGTTGGACAAAAGCTTTTTAGTGTGATGTGGTCCCATTTGTTTATTTTTGCTTTTGTTTCCCTTGCCTAAGGAGACGTATCCCCCCCCAAAATTACTAAGACCGATATCAAAAAATTACAAAAGCTCTTAGGAAAAATCAAAGAAATACTAAGTAACTGGGGTAAATACATAATGTTCATGGTTTAGGAGACTTCGTTAAGAAGCTGTTTCTCTCCAAATTGATCTACAGGTTCAATATAACCACAATCAAGGCATCAGCAGATTTTGGTATAAAAATTGACTAATTATAAAGTTAATGTGAAAATTCAAAAGACCTAGAAAGAACAAAGCGGTGTTGAAAAAGAACACAGTTGAAAGACATACATCACTTGATTTAAGGACAATATTAAAATGCAGTAATCAAGACAGTGTGATACTCATCTTAGGAATGACAAATAAATCTTTCAAATAGAACAGAGCATCTAGAAACAGACCCAAACATATATGGTCATGTGATTTTTGACAAAAGTGCCCAAGCAATCCAGTGGGGAAAGGGAGTACTTTTGTTTTGCTTTGATATGCCTTTTAACAAATGGTGCTAGAATAACTATATATCCATGTGGGAAAAAAATGAAAAATTAATCTCAAACCTTTTGTGACAACATATACAAAAATTCCATGTGTAAAAACAATGAATCTCAAACTTTTTGTCATAACATACACAAAAGTTAATTCTAGATGGATCATAAGCCGAATTGTAAAAGTAAAACCATAAAGGTTTTAGAAGAAAATATGGGAAAATATTTTTGTTACAAAGTATGTAGGCAAGAGTTTCTTATACAGGTTTCAGAAAGCAATAACAATATAAAAGTGGTAAGATAGATTCTATCAAAATTTTAAACTGCTGCTCATCAAAAGAAACTGTTAAGAGTGGAAAAGTCATGTACTGGGAGAAAATATTATATATATTGTATATAAGCATATATATGTGCTTATATAGTATTTGTTCTATATGTGTATAAAACAAAGACTTCTTATCCAGGATATATAAAAAATTCTACAACTCAATAATGAGAGGAAAAGAAACAAATAAAAAATGGGCAAAAGTTGTACATTCTATCTGAAAATAGTTTTACAGTTTCTTATAAAGTTAAACATAAAGTCACCATATGACCCATAACCTCTCTTCAATATTTATCCAAGTAAATTGAAAATTTATATTCACACAAAAACATGTACATAAAGTTTTAAAGTGCCCTATTCATTATTTCCCCAAAATTGAAACAATCTAGATGTCTTTCAAAAAGTGAATGGATAAACTGGGGTACCCTAGAATATCATTCAGCTGTCAAAAGGAACAACATAGGTGAATCTTAAATGCATTTTGCTAGGTGAAAGCAGCACGACTACAAGGGCTACATAGTGTGTGAGTCCATTTATACGATATTCTGGAAAAGGTAAAATTATAGGGACAGAAAAGAGATCTAGGGTCTCTAGGAGCTGGGAGAGGGTCAGGAGTTGACTACAAAAAGGCCATGCAAGGGAATTTTCAGGCTGATAGAAATATTCTGTGTGGTACTATAGTTCTGGGTGCACGATTATGCATTTGTTAAAACCCATATAACTGCACGCCATGGAGAGTGTCTTATTGTATGTAGATTTAAAAAAATCAACCAGGATGTCTGGGGAAACCAGGATAGAATGAAGACTATGGCAAATTAATCTAATGCTATTACAAGAATGGTATAACTTAATTGAAGGAAGAGGAGAGAAAAGGAGCTGACTTAATTATTTTATAAAACTGGTTTGTCTAGATACTGTTTTAAAGATAACAAAAAAAGGACCTGCACATAAACACTGTACTCTTGTCGGTACATATATTTCTTACAAGGGTATGATTCTGCAATTCTGAAACTAGATTTCGACTATACTAAGGGCAGAAAAAAATAAGCAAGTGGATTATAGATAGTGACAGCCAGACTTCTCTATCAAAGAAAGAAGTTACAAATAAGCGCTGAGGGTATATTAGTTTTCTATCACTGCTACAACAAATTACCACAAACTTAGTGGTTTATAATAATTCAATTTTTTTATATTACTCTTCCATAAGCTGGAATTCTGACATGGGTCTCAACGGGATAAAATGAAGGAGTCTGGTGACTGTGGGGTTTGGTCTATTTCCTAGCCTTTTCCTGCTTCTGGAGGCCACTCATGCTCCTTGGCTCATGGTGCCTTTCCTCAATCTTCAAATCCAGAAATGTTGCATCTCTCGTGTCTTTCTTGCATAGTCACACCTACCTCTGACTCCCGCTTTGGCCCCCCTCTTCCATCTTTAAGGATTCTTAATTCTATTGGGCCCACCCAGATAACCCAGAAAAATACCCGTATTTTAAGGTCAGTTGATTAGAAACCTTTATTCCATATGCAAACTTAATTCTGTGTAAGGTAACATATTCACAGGCTTCAAGGATTAGAATGTGGACATTTTTGGAGGGGGTGGCATTAGTCTGCCCACCACAGGAGGAATAATAAAATAAACCCTGTAATGCTGAATGAGAGTAAGAGATATTGGTGTAAATCCATATTTATTCATGCTTATTTTCATAGATACATAGATATAAAATAAAATATAGATATGTGTGTATATGCACAGATTTCCTAGCTCTGTCCACTAGAAGCAATAATATCCCAGTAGCAACAAGCACTTTTAGGCACAGATTTTTATTCTAAATACTATTCTCCAATAAAAGCAACCAGGGCTCCTCGAAGAAATCTAGGTGATTCTAGGGCCGGGGCAAGGAAAATACAAGATGAACCTGAAGTATCTTGTAGTGCTAAAAAACACTTTAAAAAACCCCGGAAGGATAGAGCCATGTCACAAGGATATAGGGCCCAACCTAAAAGAGTTCTCAATGACTGAAATTGGAGCAACAAACTAAATAATGGTATTATTGTATTTTAACTCAGAGAATAAGTGAGCCCATATTGATATAAATATATAATTGAATAATGGGGAAGAAAGGGGAAATCTTTCTTACAGAAGAATTCCAATTAATAAACCTAGAAGGCTGAGTAATATTCCATTGTATATATGTGTGCCATAAAAAGAAATGAAACTGAGTTATTTGTAGTGAGGTGGATGGACCTGGAGTCTGTCATACAGAGTGAAGTAAGTCTGAAGGAGAAAAACAAATACCGTATGCTAACACATATATAAGGAATCTAAGAAAAAAAATGTCATGAAGAGACTAGGGATAGGACGGGAATAAAACACAGACCTACTAGAGCATGGACTTGAGGATACGGGGAGGGGGAAGGGTAAGCTGGGACGAAGTGAGAGTGTGGCATGGACATATATACCCTACCAAACATAGGGTGGATAGCTAGTGGGAAGCAGCTGCATAGCACAGGAGATCAGCTAGGTGGTTTGTGACCACATAGAGGGGTGGGATAGGGAGGGTGGGAGGGAGGGAGATGCAAGAGGGAAGAGATATGGGAACCTATGTGTATGTATAACTGATTCACTTTGTTGTAAAGCGGAAACTAACACACCATTGTAAAGCAATTATACTCCAATAAAGATGTTAAAAAAATAAATAAATAAACCTAGAAGGAGGGCAGGAAATAGAAAATCACCTTGGAGTGGCACAATAACTTCTAGGTAAAATGCACTGATGAGGGCCAAAATCAGTAAATGAAACTTTAAGGAGAAATGGGGTATCTACATCTCCCTCAAATATTATAACTTCCTGTGGTTAAGAAACATTCATAAGTTCTTTGGTACTCCTCCCCCTAGGAGATAGAGTTTAATTCTCCTCCACTTACGTATGGGAGAGACTTAGTGACTTGCTTGTATTAGAAATACTATGAATTGAAACCGAGTATGTATGTATGTAGTGAGTATTTATGTTACTGTGAAGAGTACCTTCACAGTCAAAAACCTAGAAGACCCCACCTTGACCAAGTGGCCAAGGTTAACATCACCAGTGGTAAATCTTGTGGATATATCATGTACCCTCTGATATGATGTGCTGGGAAGGGCACTTTGCCTCTGTGGTATTCTTCACATTAACATATAACCCCAGTCTAATCTTGAGAAAACATCAGACAAAGCCAAATTGAGGGACATTGTACAAAATAATTGACCAATACTATTTAAAAGTGCCAAGGTTATGAAAAACAAGGAAAGATGAGAAACTGTCACAGATTGGAGGAGACTAAGGAGCTATGACAAGTAAATACAGTGTGGCATGCAGCATTTGATCCTAGGACGGGAATATATTTTCAACTTTGTTCTGAAAATTATGAAGATTTTTATAATAAAATTTTTGGTAAAAACATAGTTATTAAATTAACAATTTCAATTGAACAGTATCCATGGAACATCAAAGAAATAATAATGCTCAGTACAATCACTTTAATAAAACAGAGTACATTTTAGACATTTTAATATTAAAGCAGATTAAAATTAAAATTTGGCATCTAAAAATGAGCAAGATGGAATTAAGAAAACACATAAGCCATGAAATGTTTACTACCTGGATGTCAAAGGCTTCGTGTCAGACTGACTGGAGGTGAAGGGGTTTGAAAGTGGCAGAAACTTAAATGATAGCCGAAGACATTATGGCCCCTGAATAATGTTTAATTGTTAGCAACCTACTGCTATGTGTAGGCTAGTTGGCCTGTCTAAAGAAAAATATTACTTCATGGGACAAAAAATATGTGCAGAATCAATGAGACAGTGCTAAATTGATCACAGATATTCAAGAGGATGAAGTAGGACTAGAGTTGCACATAAGGGAGCAAAGGCTGTAGTCGGTTGATATCACTATCAGCTTCTCAACATTGTGTCTCAGTCCCAAGAAGGTCACCAGAAACATTGCAAAGACAAGGAACTCCAACCCATGGACATTCCCACATCCTAAGAAAGCAAGTTCCATGACCCTTGCCAAACTTTCCTTTTCCTTACTGGGCATGCTCTAGAGTACTGGTTTTTAACTTAAGGATTCTGTCCGCTAGAATATGTTTGGGAAATTGTAGGGGCATTGTGGTTATTACAATGTTTGGGAGGTCTGACATTTAGTGGATAGAGGCCAGTAATGCTCGTTGTTCTGAAATGGATGGAATAATCCCATGTAATGAAGAGTTATCCTGTATCCTACACAGTTTGCAAATATTCCAGTGAGCCTAAATAGTATAGGTGAGAAAAACTGTTTATAATTATCTGAATCTTGTCTTATCTCAACAATAGTTTTTATCCTGCTATTTTCCTATATCTCTGTTTTTGACGTTTTCTTTTCTTATATATAATGACTACCAATTCTCTTACTTTTCTTTAATATAAACTTACTCATTTTAAGTTGATGCAATCATGTATTTCATTATGCTGTCTGATATAGCTATGCCCTCGCATTTTTCTATTGAAATAAATATCTTTTATTGTAAATTGTTCTCTGTGGATTTCTCATTTATATTTCAGTTAGGTCACTATATTGATTTTTTAAAAAATTATGTACGTAGGTAGGTTATATTATCTACGAACTTCATTTCATGATAGTGAAGGGGGAGTCACAAAATATTTATTATTAAAGGGAGTATTAGGTCTCACAGGAATGAGAACTACTGATCTAGTGCTAAAAATAAAAGATGAATATGAATAATAAGTAAGACTTGCGGTTCTTGAAATCCTGGCTTATTATTATTACCAAAGGAGGAGGAACAAATCATCGGTGAGCAGAAAGTCTCTGTTTGAGAAGAATCATTACTGGTGTGTGTCAGGCCTTTTTCATCAGCTTGTCATTTTATCCTCACAACAACCCTATAAGATAGGTACTACTATTATGCCCATTTTTCAGATGAGGTAATTGTACCTCAGAAAGATGAAGGCAGTTGCCTACGTTTTCTTAGTCACCGAGTGGCAGGACCTACAGTGGAACTCATGTCTGTCTGATACCAAAGATACATGCTTTCTATTATCCTACTCAGGTTCCTCAAGATCAAGCTGGGTAAGAAAGTGCTAGACATCCCCATCTCTCTACAGAAGAAACAGCCTGTGAGGGTTCATCAGTGGGGATCTTTCAGCATTTTTTGAGTGCTGCGAGTTGTGCTAAGAATTAGGAAAAATAACACAGAAACCCCTTTCTTTCAATGAATTTCTAACTTAATTGGATACATAAGATGTACAGTAAGTACAAGTTTGAAGTAGAGGAAGGGGAGAAAATGGTGGTAGCTGCGGAATAGCAAGGACTCGTGTGTGTGTGTGTGTGTGTGTGTGTGTGTGTGTGTCTGTGTGTGTGTGTCCCATTGTGTTCCATGTGCTTCTGAAGGAAATTTCAACAAAGATTTACTGAATGCCTACTATGTACATGGCAAAAAGCAAGGAAAGGGATTTAAGACATAATGAAATGCTGGGGTCAGGAACCAGTCTTTGAGGAGGTGGGAGGGGAAGGGGCCAGAGCACAGATGAAAGGACACACCCATTTGACAGAAGCCAGACACCCAAAGAGAAGGGGATTGCAACCTGAAAGAAATTTGGGAGGCAGAATAGGGGCGCATCAACCAGCCTTACTGTGCAAGGCCAGGATGAGGCCATCCCTACCACTGAGAAAGAGTGAGAGGAGGGGGTAAGGTGAGAGGCCAAGAAGACCAGAAAAGGTTTGAGACATGATGTGGGCATGAATAAGCCCAAAGAATCAACAATAAATGAATAAAAGATTGTGGAGCTGCCTGCAAAGTTCTGGTAAAGGTAAGCTGCAGGGATTTATGCATTTGTTGATTACCCACTTTGTGCACTACCCGTAGTAAATATTCAACCCCAGGCAGCTGCCTCTGCAACCTCCCCACTCTTGGCCCCCCAGCCAATGTTCTGTCTCATTTTTTTCCTAAGTTGTGAGCAATCTGAGCGACAAATTATGAAGACAGAGCATACACATATAGGGTTTGCTGTTATAATCAAAATTTACAACAAAAGTAATCTGACATATTTAATGATATGCATAATTGTTATTGTGCTGGGTGGCAATTAGGCATAAATTGTAAACAGTTCACATAAATGCCTGTAATTAGAATTACTTCCACACAGTTAAACCAAATTCTTAGTTTCTTTTCTGAGTTTGTCAGCTCTTGTATATCCATCATCTGCATCCACATCAGCAGTGCTGATACCGAGTTGGCAGTAATCATCACCTTCATGCACTTGTTATCGTTAGAGGATAAAATCTGGGATCTTCTGGTCCAACAGTTATCTTTGACTGCCACATGTAGGGCCCTTTCGTCTGAAGTGCCCAGCAAGAGCCAGCCCTCTCTCATGTGGTCCTCTGTCAATCTCAGAGGGTATTCTTTGCCCCCTCTCGAGGGATTTCAGGTAGGGAGGGAGGAGAAAACCCTGGCTAGTGATGGCAACATAGGGGAAGAAATGGATTCTGAATTTCATCATCTGGAACTCCAGGGGCGAGTGCATCACAAGGAAAGGGAAAATGTTCGAATTCAGGACACACACACGCACCCTGCTCTCTGCCCCTGATCCTATGAAATGACTAACGTGGTCTTCTTCACAGCTGTCCCTAAGGGGATAGATTCACACTAAAAAGAAAACCCTGCTCCAGCCTAACTCTCGAAACATCCCTCCTTCCATTCCATGAAGCTAAGGCCTGATATGCCTTTAAATTCCAGGCACGTGCTGCTTTTCTTTTGCCATTAAAAAGAAATGGTTTACAAAATCCAGAGGAAGCCAGCATATTGATGGGGATACTTGCCTATAGACTAAGATTTAGAGTCATATAGACCAGGATGCTACAACTTGCTAGCAGTGAAATTTTGGTATTTAACCTCTCTGAACCTCAAATTCCTCATCTGTAAAGTGATGATCATAATAGTATCTATCTCATATGGTTGTTGTGAAGATTTCATGGGATCATGTATGTAAAATATTAGTACACTGACAAGACTATAGTAAAATTTCATTAACTATTAGTTGCATTTATTATTAAATGGTTATTTTTGCTTTCCCCATTACTGAGACTGCCCCTCCATGTGTTTACTTCTGTAGGAAGCATGACTGCAGGAAATGAATGTATGAAATGCTAGTGGTGAAATCTGGATGTTGAAGCCACAGATGACCTTAAATCAAACAGAACAGCACAGATGGCTCAGACCCTCATCTATATTCCAATTTTGTTAGAGGGAGGTTGGTGCCGACCTGGTACACAGTGAAACCTGGCATTTAGAGGAGACCAAAGCAAAACCAGATTAAAATGATCCTTAGAAACATTAATTTAATCACCAAAAATGTATTAACTGAACCCCCAGTGCAAGATACTGGGGAGACGAAAGTAATATATAGGAGGGGAGAGAGAACATGTGCAACAAGTATAACAAGGGCACTAATAGAGAAGTATCCTCAACACAATGGTAGCACCCAGGATAGACAAAGTACTCGTCTTTGCTTAGGAGGCTCAGGGAAACTTTCGAGAAAAAGGTCTTCACGTGAGTGTAACAATGTACTAAATGGTATAATACACGCTTTAAAAATTCACTGTTGGTCCAGAAGCATTTTCCCATACAGCTGAAATTTCGGAACCTACTTTTTGCTTCCTAAAGTAGCATGGATTCCATAGCCACTATTCTAGTCACCATTGCTTCATGACAAACTACTCCAAGAATTAGTGGAAGAAAAAAACAATTGAATTATGTTACTGAATTCCATGGGTCAGAAATTTGGACAGGTCACAGCAGGGACGGCTTGTCTGTGCCTCAAAATGTCTGGGCCCTCAGCCTGAAAAACTTTATGACTGGGGGGGGCCCAGAGAGCTAGGAAGTGGGATCCTCTATAGGTACCTCCTCTCACACATCTGACAACTGATGCCCGTTGTCACTGTCACCCTTTGTTAATGCTCCAGTCATGCTCTATCGATCAAAGCTGTCATGGCTTTTCCATACTCAATGGAATGTCAAAGAATTGAAGATATTAAATATACCCTATTGGCCTTGTATAGCTATCACTTCTGTCTCCCCAGGGACTATCAACAAGAATACCTCTCCATGGCCTCTCCATGTGACCTGGTCTTCTTCTCAGCATGGTGACCCCAGGATAGTCAGACTTCTTACATGTTATCTCAGTGTGCCAAAAGCCAGTTGACAGTGAACAAGGCAAAAGTGGAATCACATTTTATGACCTAGCCTTGGAAGTCACTCCCTATATTCTGGGTGCTACTATTGTGCCCAGGTGCCTTTGTTGTACTCTATTGGTCCAAGCTGTCAGCAAGCCCTTTGAGATTAGGGAGAGAACATCACTCCTATCTTTTGATGGCAGGATTATCAAAGAATTTGTGGACATGTTTCAAAGCCTCCTTAGCTACTCATCTATCAAAACCACAACCATTGAATACCTACCCATTGACTAACCAAGGGATGAGGATTCCAAAAGCATTTGTTCATTTATTCATCAGATATGCATTGAGTGCTTACTATGGGGCAGGCAGAGGTTCTGGGAGACAGGCATTAAAAACATAAATATACAAATTATTACGTAATGACAACTTTGCTAGGTGCTAAGAATGATGAGATATTGAAATGAAGCCTAACCAGATGGAGGTGATGGTGTTCTCAGGGAAGTTAATTTAGATGGGGTGGCCAGGCAATGTCTATCTGATGTCAATTTAAGGAGAGTACAGAGGATAAGAAAGAGCCAACTAAGTCAAGTTTGGGGGAAGAGCATTCAAAGTAAAGGAAATAGCATACACATTCCGAGGCAGAAAAGTTTTTACAGATTCAAGAAACTGAAAGAGGATCCCATATGTGGCCAGAGAACAGAGAGAATCATGGTATGTGATTAAGCTGGGATTCAGCTCTTTGCAGTTTAATAGGTCCATTTTCCATTAGCCTATTCCTATTATGCACCTGCTTTGTGTCCCTTCATATTAGGTGTTGTTGTCAGAAGGACAACATGGCAATTAAGTAATTAAGGACAACATGGCGATTAAGTAATTAAGGACAACATGGCGATTAAGTAATTAAGGACAATATGGCGATTAAGTAATATAAAAGGAAATATGGTTCTTGCAAAAATAATAAGGTAGATCCAGTCTGATCTTATTGTTTGGACTTCCATTAAAAGCCAGATGTTGGACAGCAGGATTCAAAGTTTCCAGAAGCTGTTTAATCAACTAATATATGAAATACGTTGGTGCCCAGCTTGTATTTTGCTTGCAATGATGATGGTAAGTTGAGGCCCTGGCAAAACTGAGAAGCCTCAGAAGCTTGGTCTCTAGCTTCTGCTTTCAGCTGTCAGACTACTGTATAATTATTTGGATACCTCCTTGGTCAATATTTCTTTACTATATCAAAGCAGGAAAGGTCCCAATGACATCCAATAATAATGATCATCATCATAATGATAACTACTAAAATAATAATTAACACATATTTAATATTTATGCGCCAAGGGTTTTATATATTTTATCTCTTTTAATCCTCATAACAGTCTAGTGAGGTAAGTTAGATACTAGTATTTTCATTTTACATATGAGAGATTTAAAGATCAGGGAGTCTAATTTACTATTCTAAGGTCAAAGAGCCAGGACTCAGAAGCTAGCCTGAGTGCTGAGCACATTCTTTTAAGCATGATTGAATACTGTAATTCTTACGGAGAGTGAAAAATACAAACAGGCACCTGGGAATTTTGCACATGCAGTGCCCCTAAAGCTGACTATTTACCTGAATTTTTTACTTTTACCCAGACGCTTGGCTTCTTATAGGCTAAATTGAACTGTGGCCTGTGAAAAAGTATCTACCCTTTCTTAAGGCAATGCCTTCACACTCTAATTCAGGTTTTTCTCAAAGGATTTCTTATTTGCATTCTGGTTTAAGAATCAAGTCCTTAAACTTACACAAACCACCATTTTCAGCTTCAGTTATCCTTGGAGAGCATGGCTTATAATCAGCCTCCTTAAGTACTTTGAATTAAGTGATGTGCAGAGAACAGATTGCCTTTAATAGATCTCTTTACCTGATCTCAATAGGGCCCTGTCTCAGGTATTAAAAAGAAGAAACCCAATTAGCTCTAATTGCTGTTCTCCATGGATGTATTGCCTTCTCATTGGCAGATGGTCGCTGGTGTTGTAGAGAAGCCAATGACAAATTTTCTAGGTGGAAATATCCCTCCCCCTTCTTCTCACCATATTTCTTTTTTCCCCCAATGCATCCTACAATTCACATATCTACGGTACCTGTGACTCCAGGTTTAAGAATACAGGTATTAGAAATTGATGATCCTCTCAACAGAGGACAGTTCCATTCCCAGAAATTCAGGCCACTCGATCTTCCCTTGGCTTGGTTTAGTTGAACAAACATTTACTGGGTGTGAGCTGTATATCTGGGACTGTGTGGGTATTCTACTGGTTAGACTAGAGAGTTTTCTTGGTAAATTCAGATGAACCTTACTCTTTTTGTGCCCAGAAATGTGCTATATGCATAGTAGAGGTTTATATTATTTCTTTTGAACAATTGTGTTAAAGCTATTAATTAATTAATAATTTAGGCTGCCTTTCCAAGGACTCAAGGTAATGCTTGCCTCTGACCCTAAGAAGAAATGCTCAAGATTTCCCAGTCCTCACCACAAATTCTACTGTTAAATTTGCACCAAGGCAAATCTCAGACATTTAGAACTGGAAAAATAGCGGCATTATATAATAGAAGAACAATTGACTAGATGTCAGAGGTCTGACCCATTCCCTAACTAATTGTGTGACTTTAGTCATTTAATAATTGTATTTATTTCAAAATGTTTATTTGAATGCCTATTCTTTGTCAGGCCCCATTCTAGGTGCTGGGAAGAGCTGGAGGTGAAAGTGTGGTAGACACAGAAATGAATAAGACACATTCTTTGTCTTAAGGAAGTCATTATTAAGTGGCGAGATAGACATATATGCAAAGAATTGCTGTATAACCTGATCAATGCTAAAATAGAAAAATATGCAAAGTGCTTTAGTAGCATAGGAAGAAAGAAGGCCTAACTTTAGACAGTGGTGAAAAATCAGGGAATGCTTCACGGAATTTGTGACACTTGACATTTGATATTTGAGTTGGGCTTTGAAGTATGAAAACAAGTTAACCCAGGAGAGGTGAGGCAGAGGTTAAAGTGGAAACAGCATATACAAAGTCATGGAGTCATAAATTGTGTGAGATCTTTATTCTGATCTTCACTGGAGATCCTTGTGTCAGAGGTTGATTAAACACAGGAGGGACAAATTTCCATTATAAGGAAGATCACTCTGGTGATAGTGTAAGGAAGAGCCTAGGAAACCATTCTCAGTTCATGCCCAGCCCCTTGCCAGCCTTTAAGGTTGCACTTCCATGGAGTACTAAGGAGAACATCAGATACACAGCTCGTACTTTTCCCCCTTGGGTTTTCCATTCTATAAGTGGGAACGCATCAAGTTGTTAGAAATTGTTATGCTCTCTGGATGTTGAGTTCCCCTATCTTGGATGATAATAACAGTTGTTAAATTAAACATCTATGCTGTGCACATTTTTTTGGTATTTAGGGTGCTGTGGGGGAGATACAGAAGTAGTAATGACAAGGTCCCTGCCCTTAGAGAGATTATAACTTACCTGTGAGAGAAGAGAAGCCTCCTAAGTGTCTAGAAGTACTTCATACTGACATATGAAAGTGGGCTGCTTAACAATTTTACCTTTTGTATAATTTACAATGATTTGTTAAGTTTGATGGATTTTCAATAGGTAATTTATTAACATGATTCCCACCTCAAAAGGTACACTTCCCCTGCATTTAGTTTTTCTACCAAGAAGCAATTGATATCACCAAATTCATATGCATCTTTCTAGAACAGTCTATGCATCTACAACTAAGTATAAATATGCTTTCTTTTACCTTCTATTACACAAATGATGCCATACTATAGACACTGCTTTTTGCACCTTGCTTTTTGTCCTTACATTATATCACGGAGCTCTTTGCATAACAGCACATGTAGAGCTGACCCATTCTTTCATGTTGTTTTTGTTTGTTTATGGGTGTATTGTATTCCATTGTTTGGATGTGGTTTAATTTATTGAATCAGTAAGGTTGATTTTAATCTTTTGTTTTAATAAATGATCCTGAACGGAAAACTAAAACCAATTTTAATCCTATGACATTTTTATCTCATGCATTTTTATCAAGACTTTAGGTGGAGAAAGGAAACAGGCTGGGCTTTAGATTGCATTACATTACGTTTCTGCTGCTTCTCACCTCACATCTAACTCACACTCCCCCGAGAACAGTCACCTGCAGTAATGTCTTCCATGTTTCAAGACAACTGTTTTGAACACCTCAGGATTCTGGGCTACCCTCAGTTAGTGGAAAGATCATGGATTTGGTGCTAAGCAAACCTTGAGCTCAAATTCATATCCTGGTTTCATTACTGTCTGGCTGGATAGTCTTGAGCAGGTGAATTAATCTCTAGGACTCAGTTGTGACATCTGTAAAGTAAGGATAATAACAGTACCTACCTTACTGTGTTGCTATGAAGATTTAGCACAATGAATAATCCATGCAAAGAAAAGCATAATGCCTAGTATCCACAAAATGTTTAACAAAAGAAAGTTTGATACACTTCCTGTTCATTAATGTGGAGAAACTTGACGGGACAAAAGAAAACACATCATTTTCACACTAGCTACTCTTGACCCTTGAGAAAGATTTCCACTTTGCTGGGGTTTTCACAAAATACCAAGAGCTACTAGAAAAATCAAACTTTCTTTCACAAGGTGTACATTCCTCATTACACCAATTTTCTCAGGGCTACTTTTACATCCCTGTTCCTTAGAGTGTAAATAATAGGGTTGAGGGCAGGGGTAAGTACTGTATACAGAAAGGAAAGCAACTTCAATAAGTCTTCATTCTGAGGACCTGATGGGAAGGCATAGACAAGGCCCAGAGTCCCATAATACAGACTGACCACTGTAAGATGGGAGGAACAGGTAGAGAAAGCTCTCTGCTTTCCTGTGACAGAAGGAATCCTCAGAATGGTGGAGATGATGTCAGTATAAGAAGCCAGAGTTAGCAGAAAGGGACCAAGTGCAAATAAAGAGGTGCATATAAAAGAGGTCATCTCAGCTACTTGAGTATCAGTGCAGGCCAGTTTCATGATGGGCTTTAGATCACAGAAGAAGTGGTCAATCTCACGGGCAGCACAGAATGTTAACTGAAAAATGTGGACCATGAGAAGGATGGGTGCCAGAAACCCAGCCATCCAAGAGGCGCCAGCTAGCTGTAAGCAATCCCAGTGGTCCATGATGCTGGAATAATGCAATGGGTTACAGATGGCTATGAAAAGATCATAAGACATTACAACCAGTAAGAAGCATTCTGTAGCTACCAGAGCAGCAAAAATAAACAAACAAACAAACAAACAAATAAATAAATAAATAAAACTGGCAAGCGCAGTCTGAGAAGGAAATAGGCACATGAGGTGACAGCAACGTCCTTAGCATCATGGGCTCAATGGTAGTGGTGTAGCCAATCTCTAGGAAGGAAATGTGGTCAAGAAAGAAATACATCGGAGAATGAAGGGAGCAATCAGACAAAACCACAGTTAGGATTACAATGTTGCCCATGAGAGTCACCACATAGATGACCAAAAATACCCCAAAAAGAAGATACTGAAGGCCATAAAGATCCCCAAAACCCAAAAGGATAAGTTCTGAAATCTGAGTCATATTTTCTTCAGTGCTAGCCATGACTTGGATCTAAAAAAAGAAAAAAATTAAAAAAAAAGAAAAGAAATATAAAGAATGACCATTGATCAAATTCTATTTTTAGAAAAACATGAAACTGCTTAGAGGCATCATACATATCAAGCATAATTGGCTTCTTTTTGGATGTTCAAGATTTTTAATTAATAAATTTGATCACAGTCCCCCAGAGGCCATTTGGAAAGTTCATCTTTGACTTCAATTATCCCTTCATATATAGAATGTATAGGCCCTTGAAACTATGATTATGACACATGAAGATGCACATTTTTCCTCCTATTTATTTTTGAAAAAATAGAGAGAAAATATTCTATCTTTGGAGATCTTACTCTGGTTGTTTCTATTGCTGCTAGAGGTGTTATCATCAGCAATGAATATTCTGAATGACTTACCCGTAAATTGTATAAAGTCTATGATCAAATTTGTTTCCTGTTTTAGAAATTCCATACCAATTAAATAATATGAATTGAATTTCAAATGTTGAAGGATGTTTAATTCTTAAAACTTATTTAATAGTAAGTTCTCTATACATCAGTAGAGGAGGCATAATGACATGAGGGTGGACTAGTGATGGTAGGGATATGGTATGGTATAATAGAGACATACCTGAATTCAAATTCCAGCCCTGCCACTGAATGACATGTGCCTTTGAGTAAATCACATCACTTATCTGACAGTTTCCTCATCTTTAGAACAGCATATTAATTCTATGTAACACGATTTGCACAATCACTGGTCCATATTAGGCATTTAATACATTCATTCATCCATTTGACAACACTTATTGAGTGCCTACTCTATGCCAAACTCTTTGAAAGGTGCTTAGAATAAAATGGTGAAAAAGTCAAGAATTTTTTAACAAGTCAGGAGTACTCTCTACATCTCATGGAGTTAACATTTTAGTAGGAAAGAAAGACTAAAAACAAGTAAAGAGACCCATAAAATAATTTTGAGTTGTCCACTATGAATGTAAAAAATAAGGACTCAGAATAGGAATATGCCATATGTATGTGTGTTTAGGAGAGGGCTACTTTGGGTGGTGTGGTCAAGAAAATCCTAAAACATTGAGACCTAAAAAAATGGGAAGGAGATAGTCATGCAAGATTTGGGAGTGAGGGGTGGGAGAAAGTATCCTAGGCAGAGGAAACAGGCCTTAAGCAAGGAATGATTTAGAGTGTTAGAAAAACTGAAATTGAAAAATACATATATATGGTTTAGGGGGAGTTGGAGAGAGAGAGAGAGAGAAAGAGAGAGAGAGAGTCAGAGACACACAGAGAGAGAGACAGAGAGAGGGAATCAGAGACAGAGACACAGAGAGACAGAGATGAAGAAGAGACGAGTAGAAAAATAGGAAAGGGCCAGGTCATATATGTCCTTGTAGGCCATGCTATGCCATGTAGACGTTAAATACAGTAGGAACTCATTGGAGGAGGTTAAGCAGCATTGTGATCAAATTTACACCTTGTAATCACTTTTTACACTGTGTAATTAATGAATTACAGTGAGAACTTCATGGGTAGATTAAGACAGTTAAGAGATTATTTCAGTGGACCAAGTGAGAGATGATAGCAAACCTGAATAAAGTGGTTGCAAAAAAGTAGGAGGGAAGACAGGGTCAAGATACATTTTGGAGGTAGACATGCCAGGGCTTACTAATAAATTTGATGTGAGGAGTGATAAAAAGTGAACTATCAAAAATAACTCCTGGGTTTCTGGTCTGAGCAACCGTTTCCATTTACTTTGATGGTGATAATGTGGAGGGAAGTTTAGGGGAAAGTTCAATTTGGAGGTGTTAAGTTTAAGATGTTTGTTTGTGAGAATTCTGAGTGGAGAGGAGAAGTGGACAGCTGGATTTGAGAGTATGTAGCCCACATGAGAAGGCTGGAGTAGAATATAAATTTAGGAATCATCAGCATATGGATAATATTCAAAGCCACAGTAATGGACAAGGTGACCTGCAGAGAGATTATGGATACACAAGAATGTACTACGCTGAGCTTTAAGACCCTCTTTCTCTTAGGCCTGACAGAAGGAAAAGTAAGAAAAAGAGATTGAAAAGGAGTCAGTGAGGTAGGGTGTAAAGTGGGAGGAAATACAATAAGAGAAGCCATGTTTGAAGAAAGTTATTGATTGTGTTAAAAGCTGGTATAAGGTTAAGATGAAGACACAGAATAGTCCCTTATGTTTGGTTACATGGATAATAGATTCAGTAAAGTGGTGGAGACTGAAGAGGAACAGAAAAGTTGAGTGGTAACTATAGAGAGATGAGCACTGACTTTCCTTTTTGCATGCTGATCAGAATGATCCAGCATAGAGGGGTTTCTGATGATACATTAGTAAATGAGGAGCTAATTTAAAGAGTGAAATCTTTTATAAAGTGAGAAAGGATGGGATACAGAGCACAAGTGGAGGGGTTCACCTTTGGTAAGGGCATGGACACTTCATCTTTTTAACAAGAGGAAGGCTAGAGAAAATAGATGCAGTTGTAGTTAAGTTGATACATCTAATCTTAGGAAGATGGTGGAGTTTGCTTCTAATGGTTTCCATTTTCTCAACGAAGTAGAAGAAGATGTTATCATGCAAAAGTGAGGGTAAAGGAAGACATATGGGAGGTTTGAGGGCAGAGGAAATATAATAAAATAGTCATATCTGCAAATGAGAATGCTATATTTCTAGAAGAAACACTAAAATTTCCAGGCAGTATTGAGTGGCAATTTGATTTTTGAGAGCATAAGTTTAAGGTGTAACCACACGGCTTTCTGCATGATCTTCACTAGCAATGTTTAGCTGCTAGAGTGGAGTAGGCAAATAGTTGGTTTCAATCAGGTTTGGAGTTTGACAAGTGAAAACAATGGAAGAAAAGAGGGGCAAGAGAGTTAGGGAATATTTGTAAAAAAAAGTTGTAATGAAGGACTGTATGATAAGTGTTAAGTCTCTCCCATTTCCTTCTGCTGTTTATTAAAGACAGAAAGGACATTAAAACTGTCATTTGACCAACCCTTTAATTTTTTGACTAAAAAAGAAAATTCAGGCAGGTAAATTGTCTTTCTTAGGATCTAGATCTAGTTAGTAACAGAGCAGGAAATGACACCCAGGTCTTATTTTAAGGTTCTTGCTCCTTCCATTATAGCATGCTCTTATACTTTTTGCTTTCTTTTTGTCTCTCTTCAATGTCCAGCCCTTAATGTGTAACATGTAAGTACCTGAAGAAAGACTTACCTTCAGTTTAGTAACTTATGTGTCGGGAGCTTAATGATTTTCAAAGAACTTTCAGATCCATCATTATTTTTAATCTTCCCCCAAATCTTGTGAGGTATATGGGAGTAGGTCTTTGATTCATCTCATCTGATTTTTCAGATACAAAAACTGAGTATGATGATTACTATACTACAACATTGTATTTGTATTTCAATTATGGCTCTTTTTTTTGGAGGTAAAAAGTTAATCTTATGTATGTTGATATAAGTGTGAATTTACAAGATGCTAATCATATTATGAGCCAAGAGTTTTTGTTTAGTAACTGGATGATAGGAGTCATATGGAGATTGCCGTCATCTGAACTGAACAACAAATACCAGAAACTGAGGTAGCTTTCCATGATGGACATGTAACAAAAAACCTGCTTTAGGAAAAAGGGGTTTGGAAGGTAGGATGAAGTAAACTATTTCAGAGCTCTGGTGGGTGTCCAGCAAAAGTAGTACCTTCTTAGGAGAAGAGAGAGAAGGTATTTCAGGCAGAGTGAATAATGTGGAAAAATATCCAGTTACCTGAAGACCATGTTGGCCATTGATTTCAGAAAGATTGTTTGAGCAAAATGAGTAGGGGGCTGAGGACAGAAAAGGGGGGGCGGCACATACATTTTTGGAGAAAGAAGTACCAAAATAATGTTTTTAATGGGTTCAAGTGGGAGAAACAAAGAGAGTGATATCACAGAGTCCAAGGAAGGAAAGGAGCCATCAGAATTGTTAGTAAAGAAGGAGCCATGAACATTGGAGTGCTGTGACAAGAATCCTGACAGTAATGAGACAGGGAGGTAAAAAGTAAAAACAACAAATGTAGTTTATTATTTCAAGACTGTTGGTGAAGTAAAGGAGAGGGAGAGAGAGCCAAAATAAAGTAGAGGTAGAAGAGAGAGAGGATTGAGAGAAGATATTCTTGTTCATTCTTAATTTTGATTTTTAGTAAAGGAGAAACTTGATCAAGATTCTAGGTAAAGAGTCTAAGTCCAGAGAGAAGTAAATATGAAAGACATGCGAAGGGATGACTGATGGAGAAAGGCGGGTTAGAGGGGATGGGATGGGGAAATACACAAGTAGAGGCATTATCTTTAGACAAGAAAGAACAATCATCTTTTAGAAGAGGAGAAAGGGGTAAAGATGGGTGTGGATAGTGATTATCAAGATAATTACCTCATCTTTTTCCTTCCACTTGAGTTTGGAAACTTAAGCCATCCTTAGATGGCTACGATGAGCCCATGGTAGAGATGTTCACTTTGCTTCCTCAGAGTCTGTCTTCTTGTTCCATCTGCATAAGTGGAGCCCAAAATACTTAGCAGAAACCAAAGTGGATTGCTAAGACAGGTAGTTGGTTTGCTGTACCACTACTATGTCGTTTGACCAGGAATAGATCCAGCAACATCATGACAGACACGATATTATATATCCTTTAAAAATATCCGACAGGGCCTTAAGAATCATAGCTTTCCAACCTTTCCTTTTATAGCTGCACAATTTTACTTTTCTCCCTAACTTCCCTGGAACCCACCAAGCTTCCACAAAGAAGAACTAAGAGTACTTCACCCTAAAGGCTCTTTTGGTTTTCAGGTGGTTGTAACCAAAGCATTTTTAGCTCCGGCAGTGATCTCCTTTGGGTTTAGAAAGAGCACAATACTTGCCTATGTATCCATGTTTTAAACACTCCTACAACCTTCTGCAAGCAGGGATTGGTGGATACAGTTCAAATAAGAAAACCAATTATCTTTAAGTTTGGCTCCCAGGGGAGCTTTGCTTTTTAACTGAGAGATCAATGTTGGATTCTCATGACATCCTGAACTTCCATTCAGTGACTGCCGACTAATAGTGTGAAATTGGAAATTGGAGTATCTGACATGTCACATGGGTCAGAGCCACGATCCATTTAGGCCAGCCTCCAGAGGCTGCTGAAAGCACCAAGCAATAGCTTGGAGAGGGTACAATGTGAAAAAGTACTGAAACGAGTGACAGAAAATCCAAGTTCTAGACTTGGATCTCCTGCTGCATGTGCAATCTGGTATGTCATTTATCTTTACTAAATCCCAGGTTTTCCTACTTTGAATGGGAGCGATATTCCCTGCCCTGCTGACCTCACAGAGTTGCTGTGGGACTCAGATGATGTACGGGCAACACTTTATCAACTAGAAATCTATATGATCCATAGTAATATCATATATATATATATATATATATATATATTTTTTTTTTTTTTTTTTTTTTTTTTTTTTTTTG
>NC_041234.1:103024950-103031399 GCF_002837175.3 Physeter macrocephalus
CGCGGCACGTGGGATCTTCCCGGACCGGGGCACGAACCCGTGTCCCCTGCATTGGCAGGCGGACTCTCAACCACTGCGCCACCAGGGAAGCCCAGTAATATCATATTTGAGGAGTGTGTTAATGATGTCGCTGATCACAGAAGTTGAGGAGAGTTTTGTCTTTAAGTTCAAAGATATCTGCACTCCTAAAACTGGAAGTAAAACTCTTACTTTTTTTACATCATTAAATACAGCCTGAAAACATCTAAGTCCCTTCCCCCAAAGCCTTCAGTCAACTTTAAATGAATTTTACATTCTAATTAAAAGCACGACTATTAGAGTTTGGTTTTTATAATCGAATTAAAAGTCCTCTTACACAAGCTGCCAGAGGTAGTTTTTAAAACCAGTTACCTTGTCATTTTTCCACCCTTGGTAGACAGATTGCATCTGGCCTCCTGAGTAAGTTTTGTCAATGCAGGTTCATCTGCTTTCCAGGCTATATAGAAAAGAGTTGTTTGGGGTAGTAAAACCTCTTTGTATAGCAGTTAGTGAGGCCTTTCCCATTTCTCTGATGACTTTGTGAAGCATCATACAAAACAGAGCACTTATAGAGATATGACCATTTCTTCTGTTATCCCAGGCCATCATCGTCACCATCTGGTTACAGAGCTCACAAACAATGCCTGGCCCCTCCTCTGTGTCAGTCAGTACTCTAAATGCTGGGAATATAAAGGTGAAGAAAGGCTGGGAAGCTGAATCCATGACTTAGGAACTCAATGACTAGTGGAAATGACAGACATGTAAACAAAGCAGTGGAACTGCAACATGATAAATGCAGCAAAAGGACTCTGTATAACATGTAGATGTAGCACAGAGAAAGGAGTTGTGGGATGGGGGAAATAGTAACAGTGAAGGTCCATTGAAGGACCTGCCGTTTGTTTGGGGATTTTTTGGTTTATTTTCTTCCAAAGCACTTTTTCATCTATCATTTCATTAATCTTTATAATGCACTGGGTTTTGAAGGATGAATAGAAGTCTTTTGAGCCAATAAGTGGGTGGAGTTTCAGTCAGAGGGAATAGCATGTGCCAGTAAAGAGTGACAGTAGAGAAGGCTGGAGAAGGAGGCAGACACAGAAGATGGCGGGCCCTGTACACCATCCTAAAGAGTGTGGACTTCATCCTGAGGTCAGTGAGAAGGGTTTTTAAATAGGGAAGTGGTGTACTCATGTTTGTGTTTTAGAAAAGCTATATACTTTGGGTGGATATGCAAATAAACTAGAGGCACAGGAGGAGACTCAAGACAGGAAGTCCAATGAACAGGTTGTTACTTCAATTCAGGAAAGAATGATGGTTATTGGAAAAGGAGAGGAGGCAATGGCTTCAGGCAATAGTAACATCCCTGTCTTTATCACTAAGACCATCTTGTCCCTTCATCATTATTCAACTTTATCAAAAGTAATTTGTGGAAGAAAATAATTTTTCTGAGTATTTGCAAACATATGAATGGATCATAACCCTGAAGTTCACGTGTGACTTAGTTATTTGGTGTCAACTCACATTTCCCATAGAAACAACAGCAGTCCTAAATCTCTGGCCATCCCAGAGAAATCGATTTAAAGTACAAAGTACTTGAAAAGCTTTATGTTTGCAGTGAAATATAGTTGTTCTCTAATAACATTTGTCACATGAATAAATGAAAGAATGAAGGAATAAATGTATTAATATAATTTACTAACACAGGCAAAAGTCTGTATTAGGTATTATCAGAGATGCAAAGGTGTCTCAGATGTAGCTCTTGGCCTTGAGGGAAATGAAAAAAATGCTTCAGCTGGACAGCTCACCAAAGTGACACCTCCTCTCTAATTGCCAGCATGCTCGTCACTAAGGCTCAGCAGGAAGTTTTATTAAAAGAAAATTCAATAAATGTTACGTAATCTTCAATACACAAAGAGTACTAACCTAAGAATCACACAAGGTGTCGGGTCTTTGATTTTAAGCTCATGAATTTTTCAAAAATGAAGTTTAGGGGCTTCCCTGGTGGCGCAGTGGTTGAGAGTCCGCCTGCCGATGCAGGGGACACGGGTTCATGCCCCGGGCCGGGAAGATCCCACATGCCGCGGAGCGGCTGGGCCCGTGAGCCACGGCCGCTGAGCCTGCACGTCCGGAGCCTGTGCTCCGCAACGGGAGAGGCCCCAACAGTGAGAGGCCCGCGTACCCACCCCCCAAAAAAAAAAAAAGTTCAGCCTGCACGTCCGGAGCCTGCGCCCCGCAACAGGAGACCCCCGCGTACCGCAAAAAAAAAAAAAAAAAAAAAAAAAAAAAAAGTTTAATGAACAATACATAATTTGCACATGGTGAATAATTAAAACAGTATAACTAATCCTCCCTCCAATTCCAGACCAACAGTCCCTCTCTCCAGAGGCAACTACTATAAATTGTAGGTGCTTCAAGAAATTTTATGTGCTTATACCAGCATTTATATACATTTACATTTTTTCATATTTACACAAAAGTGATTGCACAATCCATAATAATTGCACAGAGCTTTTAAATTTAATATATTTTGGAGATCTTTCTGTACCTGCATGCATAGATCAATCTCATTCATTTTAACATTTACATTCTGCCTTGGCTTATGAATAAGCCATTATTTATTTATTTTTGTTACAGAGCTTGTTTTCTAAGAAATAAAAACATTATAGATACGATGAAAATTCTTTTTGTCCCCATTCCCATTTCTCATGAGCCCCAGAGGCATCCACTATGCTAAAGTTGTTGTGTGTCCTCCATGTTCATGTTTTTATCCTACTATATATGAATGTATCTATAAATAATACGTGATAATATTTTGTATATTTTAAATTTCACACAAATGGCATAACATTTTGCATCTTGCTTCCCCCCACCCCCCGCCACTTCACATTTGTTTCTTCAGACCTATCCTTGTTGATGGTTGTAGTTTTCGTTCACTCATTGTTGATTTATCTTGCTCCTAGTTATACTGAATACTGTGGGTTTGTTGGCTTTTCCTTGTAGGCTATAAATAAAAGTCCTGCAGTTGGAATTATTTTTCTCAAATCCTTGCTTTGACTTTGCACTGGATAGATTAATAAAAGGATGGAAGATTCTTATAAATTGAAAACCTGGAAACTTTTTGGTCTAGAAAAGGATGGACATTTATGTTAATAAATTTTAGCCAGTACAAACAATGTTGCAAGAAATATTCTTGAATATGTTTTTTGTATTTCTTTAAGGTACCTAGGAGTTGAATTGCAGGCTCGGAGTATATTCATATTTTCATATTTACTAGGTATGACCAAATTGCTCTCTAAAGTGGATGTGCAAATACATATTCCCACAAGTAGCGTAAACAGTTATGTTTCCTCACATTCTTGCCTGCATTTGGTATTAGCAGATATTTTTATTTGTGGTAATCTGATGTAGTAGTATCTCTGTGCTAATTTAATTTGCATTTCCCTGATTATTAGTGAGGATAAAATAATGTTTTCATCTTTTTACTGGCCATTCAGGTTTTCTCTTTTGTGCATTGTCCAATAATATTTTGTCCATTGTTAATTTGGATTGTTGTTTAATAAATGTAGTCCTTTATGGAATCCATATCTGTCTGTAATATATTTGTTGCAAATATCTTCTCCAAGCCTGTCACTTGCCTATTAACTTTGTTTATTGCAATGTCTTATAGCATAGAAAGATGGAAGGTTTTATTTTTTTTGATGTGGTTAAATTTATCAGTCATTTACAATTTGTACTTTTTGTGCCTTATTCAAAAAATCCTTTCCTACCCCAATATCATTAATATATTATTCTAAATTTCTTTTAAATTTAAAAGTTTTTTTTAAAAAACATTGTTACTGAGTCCATCTTGAATTTATTTCTATATATGATGAAATATAGGAAATTAATTTTATTTGTTCCAATATGAATAAGCAATTGTTTCTACACCACTTATTGAATAGTCCCTCATTTCCTCTCATGATCTACAATGTCAGTTCTGTCACATACCAAGGTCCCTTATACAGCTGACCCTTGAACAACATGGGTTTGAATTGCACAGGTCTACTTATATGTGGATTTTTTCCAACAGTAAATACTACAGTACTACATTATCCGTGGTTGAATCCACAGACGTGAAACCAGGGATATGAAGGAACTGTGTGTATATGAAGGGTCGACTGTAAATTATACATGGATTTTCGACTGCAAGGAGGGTTGACGTCCCTAACCCATGCATTGTTCAAAGGTCAACTGTATTCTCAGCTTTGTGTCTGGGTCTCTTTGCTCCAACTGATCTGTTTGCCTCTCTCTATGCAAATACTACGCTGTTTTAATTACTATCATTTTCTAAGTCTTGATATCTGTAGGATAAGTACTTCCTATTTATTCTTCTTCACAATTGTCTTGGATATTCTTGGTTTCTTAATTTTTCATATGAATTTTAGAATCAACTTGTTAAGTTTCATGAAAAATCTTGTTGGAACTTTGTTTGGAAATGCCTTGAACACATAGATTAATTTTTGGAATTGTGGACATCTTTAACTTAATGACTTGTTGTATATGTAAAAATGGTATATATCTCCTCTGATTAAAGTCTTCTTTTAAGTCCTTCAGTAGTGCTTACAATATTTTTCATAAAGATAATGGGCATCTTTTGTTAGAGTTTTACTTAGGTTAATAGTGTTGCTTGTTATTATGAATGGTAGCTTTATTTTAAATAGTTTTATCTTTTTATTTTTTTAAAATTTTATTTATTTATTTTTTAACACCTTTATTGGAGTATAATTGCTTTACAATGGTGTGTTCATTTCTGCTTTATAACAAAGTGAATCAGTTATATATATATATACATATATCCCCATATCTCTTCCCTCTTGCGTCTCCCTCCCTCCCTCCCACCCTCCCTATCCCACCCCTCTAGGTGGTCACAAAGCACTGAGCTGATCTCCTAGTGCTATGCGGCTGCTTCCCACTCCCACTTTGGTAGTGTACATATGTCCATGCCACTCTCTCACTTTGTCACAGCTTACCCTTCCCCCTCCCCATATCCTCAAGGCCATTCTCTAGTAGGTCTGTGTCTTTATTCCCATCTTGCCCCCAGGTTCTTCATGACCTTTTATTTTTTCTTAGATTCCATATATATGTGTTAGCATACGGTATTTGTTTTTCTCTTTCTGACTTACTTCACTCTGTATGACAGACTCTAGGTCCACCCACCTCACTACAAATAACTCAATTTCGTTTCTTTTTATGGCTGAGTAATATTCCATTGTATATATGTGCCACATCTTCTTTATCCATTCATCTGTTGATGGACACTTAGGTTGCTTCCATGTCCTGGCTATTGTAAATAGAGCTGCAATGAACATTTTGGTACATGACTCTTTTTGAATTACGGTTTTCTCAGGGTATATGCCCAGTAGTGGGAGAGATTACTACAAGCAACTCTATGCCAATAAAATGGACAACCTGGAAGAAATGGTCAAATTCTTAGAAATGCACAACCTTCCGAGACTGAACCAGGAAGAAATAGAAAATATAAACACACTAATCACAAGCACTGAAATTGAGACTGTGATTTAAAATCTTCCAACAAACAAAAGCCCAGGAGCCGATGGCTTCACAGGTGAATTCTATCAAACATTTAGAGAAGAGCTAACACCTATCCTTCTCAAACTCTTCCAAAATATAGCAGAGGGAGGAACACTCCCAAACTCATTCTATGAGTCCACCATCACCCTGATACGAAAACCAGACAAAGACGTCACAAAGAAAGAAAACTATAGGCCAATATCACTGATGAACATAGATGCAAAACTCCTCAACAAAATACTAGCAAATAGAATCCAAAAGCACATTAAAAGGATCATACACCATGATCAAGTGGGGTTTGTGCCAGGAATGCACGAATTCTTCAATATACACAAATCAATGTGATAACCATATTAACAAATTGAAGGAGAAAAACCATATGATCATCTCAATCGATGCAGAGAAAGCTTTTGAAAAAATTCAACACCCATTTATGATAAAAACCCGGCAGAAAGTAGGCATAGAGGGAACCTACCTCAACGTAATAAAGGCCGTATATTACAAACCCACAGCCAACATCGTCCTCAATGGTGAAGTACTGAAACCATTTCCACTAAGATCAGGAACAAGACAAGGTTGTCCACTGTCACCACTATTATTCAACATAGTTTTGGAAGTTTTAGCCACAGCAATCAGAGAAGAAAAAGAAATAAAAGGAATCCAAATCGGAAAAGAAGAAGCAAAGCTGTCACTGTTTGCAGATGACATGATACTATACATAGAGAATCCTAAAGATGCTACCAGAAAACTACTAGAGCTAATCAATGAATTTGGTAAAGTAGCAGGATACAAAATTAATGCACAGAAATCTCTGGCATTCTTATACACTAATGATGAAAAATCTGAAAGAGAAATTAAGGAAA
>NC_041234.1:103032334-103051322 GCF_002837175.3 Physeter macrocephalus
TATCACCTCACACCAGTCAGAATGGCCATCATTAAAAAATCTACAAACAATAAATGCTGGAGAGGGTGTGGAGAAAAGGGAACCCTCTTGCACTGTTGGTGGGAATGTAAATTGATACAGCCACTATGGAGAACAGTATGGAGGTTCCTTAAAATACTAAAAATAGAACTACCATATGACTTAACTTGTTTTATTGAGGTATAATTTACAAACAATAAAATTCACCAATTATGTGATGAGTTTTGGCAAATGTATACAGTTGTGCAATGGTCACTACAATCAAGATGTGGAACATTTCCGTCACTCCAAAAAGTTTCCTCATGCCCCTTGAAATGAATCTCTTCCTCTCACACTGGGTCCCTGGCAACTGCTGATATATTTCTTTTCACAATAGTTTGTCTTTTTCTAGAATTTTATATAACTGGAATTATTATATATGGTATATAGCGTTTTGTGCCTGACTTCTTTTACCCAGCATAATGTTTTTCAGATTCACCCATGTTTTTGTTTATAGCAGTAGTTTCCTTTTTATTGCTGAGTAGTATTCTATGGTATGGATGTACCACAGTATATCCATTCACCAGCTCATGGTTGTGTCCATCTTTTGGCTATAATGAATAAAGCTATTATAAACATTCACATTACAAGTCTTTGTGTGGACGTGTTCTCATTTCTCTTGGATAAATTCCTAGGGTGAGGTTGCTGGGTCATATAATACGTGTATGTTTAACTTCATAAAAATTGCCAATCTGTTTTATAAAATGGCTATACCATTTCTGCATTTCCACCAACAATATATGCAAAGTTCTGAGAGTTGTCCCACATCCTTAACAACCCTTGATGTTATCAGTTTTCTTCATCTTAGCCAGTGAATGGTAACTATTAAAGAATTCTATTTTCTAATTGTTTTTGCTACTGTATAAGATTATTATTGAGTTTCTAAAAATATCTTCTTTGCAACAGTATTTATGAATTCCCTTAATAGTTAAAATAATTTGTCTAAAAATTCTCTTTGGTTTTCTATGTAACCAGTCAGGTAGTCTATGAATAATGATACTTTCTTTCATTCCAGTGCTTAAATCTATTTCTATTCTTTGTCTTATTGAATTGACAGTGATCTCTCCAGTGCAATGTTAAATAGTAATTTGGAATGCAGTTATCCTTACCTTGTTCATGGCTCTGATGAAAATATTTCTAAAGCTTCTACATTAATCATAATGTTTATTGTAGGTTTTTGGTAGCTATCATTGTCAGATTATACTTTTCCCTGTATTTTGATTTGTTTCAAGGGTTTTTTTTTTTTCCATAGAGAGTGGTTGAATTTCATTTAATTTTTTAAATCTATTGAGATGAATACATATTATTTTCTCTTTAATCAGCTTAAGTAATGACTTGTAGTAATGGATTTTCTAAGGTTAGACTATCATTTAATGCCTGAAAACAAGCCCATTTGATTGTATAGTATTATTTTTATACATTTGTTGAGTTCAATTAATGAATATTTTAATTAGGACTTTTGAGATTTTTATCAAAAGTGAGATTGGCATATAATTTTTGGTCTTTTAAACAAGCTTGTCTGGTTTTGGTTTCAAGGTTTAATAACCTCATAAAATGGATTGGGTAGATTTTCCTGTTTTTTCTGTTCTCTGGAATATTTTATATAATGTAGAGATTTCCTGTTCTCTGATAGTTTGATGAACCTTACCTGTGAAAGAATGTGGGATTGGTGCCTTTGTTGGCAGAGAGGTTGGCTACTGATTGAACTTCTTCAGTGTCTAATGGCCTATTCATGTTTTCAACTTATTCTTGAATAAAATTTTGTTAATTTGGATTCTTCTATAAAATTTCTCATCTCATCAACGTTTTTATATTTATTGGCATAAAATATTTCATAACATACTCATTACTTTAAAAATCTAAAATGGTTAGTAATATCCCTATTATCATTGCTCATATTCATTATTCAGGTCTTGATTCTTTTTTACTTTTTCAATCTTACCAGAATACTGTCTATTTTATTAAGCTTTTAACAAATTAGGTTTTGGGTTTATTAAGCATTTTTATTTTTGTTTCCTATTTCATTAATTCCTGTTTTGATATTTATTTTCTTTCTTTTTCTTCCTTCTGGTTCACTTCACAATTCTTTTCTAACTTTTTGAGTTGAATGCTTAACATACTAACATTCAGCTATTTTGTTTCATATTGCATACATCACATTTTCTTATATCACATCAGTTACACTCTACAATTTGATATATGTCTTTCAACAATAATTGTGTGTAATTTTAATTAAAATTTTTCTTTATTCCATTTAGAAGGAGTTTTGTCTAAATGTATGGGGGTTTGGGGGGTATTTTTTATTAATTTCTATTTTATTGCATTTTTATAAGAATGTTATTAATATGATATTGCTTATTTAGAATTTGAGACTTGCTTTGATACTTGACTTGTGTTCCAGTTTTGTAAATCTTTCAAATGTGACCGAAAATAATGTGTATCCTATATTTTGGGGGCCCAGGACTTGATATGTATGTGTGTTTGTGTATTAACTCAAACTTCATAATTGTGCTGTTTACTATCATATATTCTTCCATATCTGCTTTATCAGTTTCTGAGAAGGGTGTGTTAAAATTTCCCTTCTAGTAATAAGGATCTGTCAATTTTTCTCTTGTTCTGTCCAATTGTTTCATCTTTCAGAGCCCCAGTTTCTCTGTCTGTAAAATGCAATGAGAAATTGTGTGTAAAACAATAAGTTCTGGGATTGTAGGCACTCAATCATCCAGAGGTGCTCTTGCTTGGTTGTTATTACTATTTTACATAATACTGATATTAGTAAATCCAAGCCCTGCCCTCTCAATAAGTTCTCAAGAGGGCTTGGTTTTGTAGGGTGAGGCACACTGTTCAGAATGAAGCCCAAACAAGGAATACGAAATCACGTTGATCAAGTCGTGTTATCTAGGCAAGGCCAGTGACAATTAGGAGTCACCTCATTCACAAGGAAAAGCAGTTGCTTCTAGAATGTGCATCTCTTGGGAACTTTCTTCAAGTCACCAAAGGGACAATGGTCTCAGGGTGGAGTGAGCAATTATAGAGCAATGTAGGGACCAGACCTCAGTATCCTTCCTTCAGCTAAGCAGGGCTCCCGGGGAATTGGAACCTCATGAAATTCTTGAAGGAACACATGGCTACTGGTAAAGTCTTTAAAGATGCTAGACACTCCCAAGGGTCCCTTTCTTAAAATATGTTTCTAAAGAAGTTTTGGCAGTTTTCCTATGAGAATTGGTGTTTTCTGAGGTATCTGAGCAAGAGGCTGAAGTGATTTTTGGGAAATCTCTCCTTCTCCTACCTGGGTCTAGTTTCAGGAGAAAGCCCTAAGAGCAGACCAGAGGGTGTGGTGACCCTCGACTCCCACCTGTACACTTTCTAAATGAATGAGATGGCAGGATATTTAAGGATATTTTCTTTCCTTCTTTACTCCCTTCTTCCATCCCTCTCTTCCTTCCTTCTTTCTTTCCTCCCGTTCTTCCTTATCTTTATTTCTTTCTTCCCTCTGTGCTTCAGATGTGTTAAGCAAGGGCTCAATCTAAAGAAAATGTGTTGCTACTGACTCAGTCTCCAGTGTTCATCTCTCAGTGCCTTGATGCCACATGTATATAGCACAGACCTAGGATTTTAAAAAAGTGAAATGATCACTCTACTGAAGGTTGGAAAAGTGGTTTAACATAAAGTCTCTAAAATCAGACAGACTTGAGTTCAAAATTCTGACTCTATCCCATACAGTCTGTGTATGTGTAACTGAGCAAGCCACAAATCCTCTGGTACTCCTGATAAAGTCAGGATAAAATCACGTTGTTGAACCCATGGAATACACAACACCAAGATGAACCCTGATATAAACTATGAACTTTGGGTGATTATGAGGTGTCAGTGTAGGTTCATCAATTGAAACAAATGTACCACTCTGGTGGGGAATGTTAATAATGGGGGATGCTATGTATATGTAGGGGCAGAGGATATATGAGGACTTTCTGTACTTTTCCTTGAATTTTGCTATGTACCTAAAACTGCTCTAAAAAATAAAGTCTTAATTTAAAAAAATTACATCAGTTTGTTGTGAGGATCAAATGAGATAATCTGTGGATTTATCATAGTGTCTGGCATTTGCTAGGCTCACAATAAATGCTAGCTCCCTAGTCCCTTCTTAAACTCATATCTAGTTAACTCTGCCCTGCTTTGAGCTCCACATAAACCCTCTTCAGCTACAGGCACATATTTGTTCACCCAGTGGGCACTTGCTTTGCACAGCTCACTATTACTGGGAAAGTCAAATACAGATGTCATCCATTTTCCCAAAGAACTGTAGTCTAGATGGAATACAACACACACACATCAAATCAATAGAAAACAACGTATTTGCAAATGCTGAGTTATAATGCTGGGGTGGGGGGCATGGGCAGAGGCATAAGAAAAGGTCAAACAGGAAGTAAATACTGGAGGGGAGGTAGACTATTGAAAAAGGAAAGGAGGGGGTGAATTAGTAATACCCCTCTGGCTTTTCAGAGGGTTCAGAAGTAGACACAAATGCCTATGGCAAAGCCCAGTGAAAAGTTCTTATTCTTCCCATGAACAACATTTCATTAATGCCAACTTGGCTCCAGGCACTGAGGTGGTTACATAGGTATGAGACACCTTGGTCTTCCCCTACAAGGCATACAATCTAGCAGAGGAAGCAAGATATGGGTATAAGAAAAGTGGAATAGAATAAGGTAGTATAGGAGTATAGGATAATTGCATGCTGTAATCATTGGTTCTAAAGTTCCAAGGAAGGGGTGAACACTTTTGGTCAGCTCAGGAGGAAGGTCTTGATTAAAAATATGGGGAGAATCTTTCACTGCTGAAAAGTGAGGGTGTTTTGAATGAAGAAAATAGTAAATGCAAAGGGGAGGATATGAAGTATGGGGAAGGGAAGAGGGGTTGTGAAAGATAAAGTTTGAGAGGTAAGATTCTGATTGTGGGGGATCTGTAAGTTAAAGGATTTGGACTTTATTCCGAGGACAATGAAAAGCCATTGAAGAGTTTAAAGTAGAACAGTGGATGTAGTCAGACTTCTGCTTAGAATAATCATAAGGCAGCAGTGTGGAGGATAAATTGCTCAGGGCAAGCCTGGAGGTAGTGAGACCAGTTAGGAGGCTACTGCAATAGTTCGGGCAAATGATAAAATAGAGAAAAGTCTGCTCTAGGACAGAGGAATTCCCAATAAGGAAGGTGTCAGAAAACAAGATCCTCCTCTAGGTCTGGCTGCCTTTAGACTTGAAGTGACTACACTAGGTCACACTTGTTTAGACCTTGCCCAAACCTAACTTGACGACAAGTTTTGAGTCAGGAAGTAATTCCCTGATAGCTTCTTGTAATCAAGGCCTCACATTTGTTTGTTGTCCGGCCAATCTGAGTAGTGTGGACTGTAGACAGAGAACAGAGTAAAGCTAGAGTAAAGTTTTATGGAGGTCTTGGCCTCCATAAAATATGATTCTTACCACAACTGTAAGTATTCGCTCACTCAAAGCCATCTTGGGTCAATTTATGGAAATCAGAGCTCTATTTAGTACTTCCTCACGTATGGTAGTAAGGAATTGTTTAGATGTTAGCAAGACCTACAAAGAAGGTATATCAGCCCTACCCAAACATCACCCCATTTTGTCAATAACCTTTGCTTCTAAATTTGCCTTCTACCCTGTTCCAGCCAAACCAGCCTTTTATACATCTAGAGTCTATTATCTCAGCCTTTGATTCCAATATCCCCTCATTCCTTTCACTACTCATCCATTCTTACCACTCCTCACTCTTCATAGATTTTATTCAAACCACCCACCTCTTCCCAGAGGCTCTCTTATGAACCCAATCCATTCTGCTTCCTTTGCCTTGAGTCCCAGCCTCACAGCTTATATCCCTTGGTGCTTATTGATAGGCACCCCAGTAATCCAGGAGGTGATATAACAGAATGGAAAGGACATAAGCTCTTTGGACAAAGAGACCCGGATTCAACTCCTGTATTAACCATTAATTAGCTGTGTTACCTTGAGTGAGCTACTTAATGCTTTTTAGCTATAGTATTCTCATCTGTAAAATGGGAGCAACAATAGTACCTATATCACAGAGTTCTTAGGAGGATTATGAGGTAACTGATTTGGCATTTATCACATAGAAAGGACTCCATAAATGTCAATTTAAATGAAAAGTCATAGTTCAGTTGCCTTTTGGGTGGGATCTTCTGTCTTCCATAAATTAATTGAAAGATGCCAAAAGTTAGTGACCATAGGTTTCTTCCTTGTTATCCCTCTCCACCCCTGCATCTGGTATAGGACTCTGTATACAACGTGTTCATCAATTTAATGACCAGATCAGGCATAATACAAAGCCACAGATAAAGAATTGGCTATGGAAAAGGGAGTGGGTCTTAGGGGACAGAAACTAATATAAATTTGAGAGACCAGATTTACCAGAAAGGGAAAAAAATCAGAAACCTTGGACCCTGAAGGTGAATAGAGAGGGCGGCATCTTGGCTTATGCAGAAACAGTGTAATGTAGTAGAAAGGGAGTTTCAGAGTCAGGCAGTCCTGGATTGAAATCTAGTTTCCACTGCATTCAAGCTATATGACCTTGGACAAATCTCCAAATCACTCAGGGCCTCAGTTTCCTCATCTGTAAAATTACAATAATATTTGACTTCCAGAGTTGTGGAGAGGATTCAAGGTCTAACCTATTTAAAATTCCTAGAATAATGCTTGAGACATGGTTGGTGGCCAAAAATACATCACCTACCTCTTCTCCCCTTCTCTGTCTTTCCTTTATTGCATTGAACATCGTGGAAATCTGGGTATGGGGAGGGGGACGAATTGTGAGGTCTTCTTGAGAACATTCCCAAATGTTTCCTTCCCATCTTTGTTCCTCAGACTGTAGATCATGGGGATGACCACTGTGTAAAATACAGAGACCAGCCTTTCCCTGCCTAGTAAGTACTCAGAGGTTGGGCACAAGTAAATGAATACCGTGGTTCCATAGTACACGCTGACATCAGTCAGGTGGAATGCACAAGTGGAGAATGTCTTGTGTTTGCCCTGGGCTGAGGGGATTCTGATAATAGCCATGAAGACACATGTGTAGGAGACCAGGACTACTGTCAGGGACACAGACACATTAAAACCACCAGAAAGAAACAGGAGAACCTGAAGGACCTGTGTGTCAGAGCAGGAGAGTTTTAAAAGGGGAGAAATATCACAGAAGTAATGAGTGATGACATGGGACTTACAGAAGGTCAGATGAAAGGTTGTGCTAGTGAGGAGCACTGTGCTCATTAGGCCCACTGCATAGCTGGCAGCCGCTAGCTGCAAATAGAACCTTGATGATATGGTAGAGCAGAGGGCTGCAGATGGCCACATAGTGGTCATAGGCCATGGAGGCCAAGAGGAAGAACTCAGTGACAGCAAAGATCACACAGCAGCTTGTCTGGACCACACAACCAGAGAAGGAGATGGTTTGGCAACCAGAGAAAAACCCCATCAACATTTTGGGGACGGTGATGGAAGAATAACAGAAATCAATAAAGGACAGGTTGCTGAAGAAGAAATACATGGGAGTGTGGAGTCGGGAGCTCACCACAATGAGAACAAGGAGGCCCAGGTTTCCAACTACTGTGACTGCATAGATGAGGAAGAAGAGGGCAAGGAGGATGGGCTGAAGCTGAAGCTCATTGGTGAAGCCCACAAGGAAGAATTCGCTCAACTCACTGGCATTGCCTGCTCCCATTGGGCCACTGCAGGTCTGCGGGAGGGATATGCATGACAATAGGGAGACGTGTACAGCTCAAGTCCTTAAACAGAGACCTGTAGGATCTGGTCCTGGCTACCTAGGGCATGACACACACAGTTGTGTGTGTCAACTGTGACAAATACTTCATCCTGGCTCACTTATTTCTTGTTACCCTCCAGCCTATTGTATACAAGGTTTAAAGGTATGAGGATGGAATTTGAAGTCAGAAGAATGGTTCTTAATCTCAAATTTTGCCACTTATTTTCTCTGTGACCTTGGGGGAGTGTCTTAACCTCTCTGAGTCTTCTTTGTAAACAGGGATAAAATACCAATCTTGTAAGACTGCTTGTAAGGACTAAAGATGATGGTAGGTGTATGTAAAATATCTAGCAAGGCATAGGAGGAAAGCAGGTACTCAGTGAATCCTAATTTTCTTCCTCCTTCTACATACTTCTTCCCAGCACCGAACCTGTCCTCAGCTAAAGTTTAGCCTGAATATAAAGTCAAGGACACAAATCTTAGACATGGGAGGGACTCTACAAACTTACTAGTTCTTTCATTATCAGTTGTGTGTTTGAGGGACAGCAGGGGATGAGTGGAGGAGGAATATAATATAAAACAATAAAATACAGAGGTAAGAGGGCAAGCTCCAGGGTCAATTATAGGGGGGTTAGAATCCAATACTATGGCTTACTAGCTGTGTGACCTTAGACAAGCTAGTTAACCTATCTGAGCTTCAGTTTCCTCATCTTTAATATGAGAGTACCAAAATGTTCCTACTTCATTAATTTACTGTGAAGATGAAATAATTCATGTAAAGCACTTAGCACAGTGTCTGGTGCACACTAGGCATGTGGTAGCTTTTATAATGATTGGGAATCTCCTAGTTTGTCTGTTCAAACCACACAGAGGCCCCTTTTAGATTCTGCCATTTGCCTCTTTAAGAATCCTTCGCTAACTTAGCTCCTGTTACTAATCATTGTGTTGTGATTCTCCAGTGTGCTGAGGCAGTAAAAAGGGTGAGAACTACTACTCTAATCTAATACTGTTTTCAAGAGGGAGAAATCCAGAAATCAGGACATCAAAAAGGGGAGTAATTTGCCCAAAGTTGTCCCGGGATTTGATGGAAGTGCCAGAACTCGAACCCAGGTGTCCTGTCTACAGTATTCCTTCCATTTGGAGTAGATAACAGCCTCTGACCTCTCCTCTTTCAGAAACATGGAATCCATATCCCTATCAGAGCACAGGGAGCAGCTTAGAAATCACAACGTAGAATTCTGCTTAGGGCCATTTCTATCCTTTCTCTTAGTCAGGAAGATTGACAATGCCTAACCGTACTTTATTTTAATATTGTTTTTCCTGTTAAGAGCTGAGACAGTGAAGGGCAAATTATAGCATTGCACAGAGAATTTATATCATTGGATTTAGAGTCAGAATATCTGGGTTTGAGTTCTGATTCCATACTATTTTTTGCTCTATAGAATTTGGTAAGTCCTTTCTGGGTCATAGTATCTTCACCTGTAAAATGGGCATAATAACACTCGCTCTTCTGTACTCACAAGATCACTGCAAAGATCCAAGGAGAGTCTCCAGGAAAATGCTTTGTAAAGATAAATATAGTCAGGGCATAGATTCAGAAAGCATGCACTGGGATAGCCATGTCAACTTTTAGAAAGTTCTATGACGATTGCTAAATTGCTGCTCTTGAGCCTCCTCCTCCCTGGGCGCTTCCCTGACACCTGCCAGCACACCTTGGCTTTCACAACACTGGCCTCCATGTTCTTGTGGGCTACAAGGGAGACCCTGGAAGAGAAAAATAGATTATCCTCCAGCAACCTGTAAGCTAATGCTTGTTGCCCTTCTGCCCCTCCAAAGTTGTGGCTGCCTGCTTTTGGCTGGTGTTCCATTAAAGTCACCTTTATGGCCATCTTTGGGAACTGAAATTTCCACAGTACATAGTACTGGTTGTTAAAATTTTAAATATTATCCTGAATATATTAATAAATACCATTAATAAAGTACCTAGTAAGTGCCACACATTATGCTGGGTGATTGACATAAATCATTTTACTTAATCTTCTTAACCACCTTAGCAAGTAACTACTATTATTAGCATTTCCACCTTACAAACCAGGCAACTGAGGCTTGGAGAATATCAGTGCCTTGCTTAAGATCTCATAGCTGTTAAGTGGCAGGATCTACATTCAAATATGGTTCTGCAATATTCTAATGCTATTGTTGTATCCATGTTGTCTTTTCTAAATATAGACTCATAAAATTAGAGATTGTTCGTTTTTTCCCAAGGGATTTACAAATCCATCCTTTCTCTGTTATCATGCTAATCTTGGAAGTAATCAAGATGGTTTCTCTTAATTTTATAGATGAGGAATTGAAGCCACAAAAAGTTATGTACTTTGTTCTTGGACATGCATGCATTCGTTCACTCAACTAATATTCATTGGATACCACTACGGGTATTCTCATGGACTTTACAATCTAAAGGAAGAGATGGCCAACCAACTAACAAACAAACAAAGACATAAATAATATTTGAATAAGAAAATTATAAAGAAAACCAAACAAGCTAACGGAATAGAGAGAACTCAGAGTTTGGAAAGGCAACATTAGGTAGAGTGGAAGGTAAAACCTGCCTGAGGAGTTGATATTAGGAGCTAGAATCTGAATGGAGAGAAGCTAGCCAATCAAAGTCCAGAGTACATCCAGATGCTTAGTGACATTGTCAGGAAGAGAACAGAGGTCTCCTAAATTCTACCCAGAGCTGCCGTCTCCAGGTGGAAGAAAGTTGACTAGGAATGTCTGAATATGTGGGACATTCAAAGTTTAATCTGCAAGCACCCCTGTCCTTTATCACCCACCTTTATTCTTTGAATGTCTCTAGAAGTCACAAATATTCACCAGCCACTTTTCTGTTTCTGTACTCATTGAAAATGCTTCAGCTCAGCATCAGTGGTTGGGCTTTCTCCAGATGTTCCCTTGGCAAGCACAGATAAGTTTGTGTGCCCACAACAGTAAAGCCTCTGGAACTAAGCTCCAAGTTATACTTCTCTCCCCACTTCCCCCTCCAGGCTTGGCCTTTTCTGTGTAATTGGCAGAATCATTAATATAGCAAAGTTTCTGTCTTTGTGACTGGTCTCCTGAGATGCTGAGGAAAGTAAGCTCAAGGACTGAGCAGCTGTGACGTCCAAGATGGCTGAAGCAGTAAGCAGAGCCATCCCCAATGGGGTGTTTTCACTGACTCATACTGAGAGTTGGGGGACCTGTAGTCACCACTGAGATGTTTTAGGAAGAGTTGGGAGAATCAACTTGACTATGAGATATATTGTGTTATAAACTTTTTATCTAAAATACATTCGTAGTCATATTAAAAAGTCTTACCCACAATTAAAATACCAGTTGTTTCCCCAAACATATGGATTCTAGGAATTAAGGATAAATGACCAATACAGAAGATGGTAGTAAGAATATATTTCTCATTTTATGATCTGTCATATAACCTTGTTTACTCAACCTTTTACTCTGATTATAAACTATAAATTACTTTAAACATTAAAGAATCATTTAATTAGTTTTTATGTGGTCAGTAAAGTCTCTGAGTGCCACTCAGTGTTCTAATAAAATACACTTGTACCTGAGATATATGTGGCAGCCAGCTGCCTTGTACCATCCTGTTTCATTTTTTATCAGACTGGATTTGGTTCTATGCATTTGTTTTATTTTTTCTATTCAATAAATGTTTATTAAATATCTGTCATATGATTTTCATTGTGTTAGGACCTGGGAATACAAAATCAATAGTAAATTAATAATATCCCCTGCATACACTCCATTCCCACTCCCCAATACATGCACACGTGTGGATGTGCTCACACACATACACACATAGTCTCTCATTTGGAAGGCAAAAGCAGCTTCAGTCTCCTTTGGTGCTGGCTCATTAGCAGCTTTTATAGAAAATACCAAGTTGTTATGCATTTTTAGGGCTAAAGCTATTGATTTTAAAGCAAGAAAACTGTTTAAAAAGTAGACTTTATAGACATGTCTCTTGTGGGCTGATTCATTTAATTCTGTTGCTTGGCTGTGCAGATTTTGTAGCCATTTAAAGGAGAAACTATTTTTTTCTTCAAGTTAAATTGTGGTACATTAGGTGATATTTGAACCAGTTTATGAGCTTCTGTTATGGCATGATGGGCTGACTCACGTATTGAAGAACGCTGCCCCCAAATTTAATTATCTTGGGGCATTACACCGCACAGGGTAAAATGAGCCATTTTGTTCATCACGACTGCAGCCTTTGCTGAAATGGAGGTTATGGGATAACAACTTAAAGGCTAACTCATTAATGCTCAGGGACGAATGAAGTAATGTGCCAGCAGACCAAATTGGAGCCTGAATGTTTTCATGTAGAGACCTGTATCTCTTTCCCTTGTTGTGATATATTAACGGGGATGTCTATATCCATTGTCACTGCCTGTAGACATTTGAATACTGTAGATGCAATACCTTCTGGGCACTCAGCCTTGCACACTAACTACTTCTCAAACTCCAAGTATCTCTCAATGGCTAGAAGCAAAATTCTGATGGTGCCAAAAAATGCCTAATTTATAAGGATTTCTAACAATGGCATCAGTGTAGTCCCTGATTTTTTTCTCATAGGTGTTTATTAGTGAGCATTGCACCATCCCTAACTATTTGATAGGGGCAATGGAGTAAGTTAGTTCTCTAAATTGTGAAGGCTGTGGATTTATGCCTCGCTGAAAGCATTTCCTTCCTTGCAATGCTGAAGTGAGTGACCTTTCTGACATTTCTCCATCTGTGCCATGCATTTCTGGAGGACATGAGGAATAGTCTTGTTGATACCCAAATGTGTTTCCCCTCTTTGTATTTTTTAAATATTTTACACAATTTTTAAATGTTACTTTCCATTTACAGTTATTGCAAAATACTGGCTATATTCCGCATGTTGTACAATACATCCTTGAGCCTGTCTTACACCCAACAGTTTGTGCCTCCCACTCCCCCACCCCTATGTTGCCCCCCTCTCTCCCGCCCCCACTGGTAACCACTAGTTTGTTCTATATCTGTGAGTCTGATTCTTTTTTGTTATATTCACTAGCTTGTTGTAATGTTTAGATTCCACATATAAGTGATATCATACGGTATTTGTCTTTCCCTGTCTGACTTATTTCACTTAGCGTAATGCCCTCCACCCCCATCCATGTTGCTGCAAATGGCAAAATTTCATTCTTTTTTTATGGCTGAGTAGTATTCCACTGCATATATATACCATATCTTCTTTATCCATTCATCTGCTGATGGACACTTAGATTTCTTCCATATCTTGGCAATTGTAAATAATGCTGCTATGAACATTGGGGTGCATGTACCTTTTTGAATTAGTGTGTGTTTTTGTTTTTTTCGGATATATACCCAAGAGAGTGATTGCTGGGTCATATGGTAATTCTATTTTTAGCTTTTTGAGAAACATCCATACTGTTTTCCATGGTGGCTGCACCGATTTACATTCCCACCAACAGTGTATGAAGGTTCCCTTTTCTCTACATCCTTGCCAACATTTGTTATTTTTGGTCTTTTTGAAAACAGCCATTCTGACAGGTGTGAGGTGATATCTCATTGTGATCTTGATTTGCATTTCCCTGATGATTAGGGATGTTGAGTATCTTTTCATGTTCCTGTTGGCCATCTGCATTTCCTCTGTGGAAAATTGTCTATTCAGTTCTTCTGCCCATTTGTTAATCAGGTTGTTTGTTTTTTTGATGTTGAGTTGTATGAGCGGTTTATATATGTTGGATAGTAATCCCTTATCAGTCATATCATTTGGAAGTATTTTATCCCATTCAGTAGGTTGTCTTTTTACTTTCTCAATGGTTTCCTTTGCTGTGCAGAAACTTTTAAGTTTAATTAGTTTCATTTGTTTATTTTTGCTTTTATTTCCTTTACTTCAGGAGACGGATCCAAAAAAGATATTGCTGTGATTTATGTTAAAAAGTGTTCTGCTTCTGTTTTCCTCTAGGAGTTTTATAGTATCTGGTCTTACATTTAGGTCTTTAATCCATTTTGAGTTTATTTTTGTGTATGGTGTTAGAGAATGTTCTAATTTCATTCCTTTAAATGTAGCTGTCCAGTTTTCCCAGCACCACTTATTGAAGAAGCTGTCGTTTCTCCATTGTGTATTCTTGCCTCCTTTGTCATAGATTAATTGACCATAAGTGTGTGGGCTTATTTATGGGCTCTCTATCCTGTTCCATTGATCTATGTATCTATTTTTGCGCCAGTACCATACTGTTTTGATTATCATAGCTTTGTAGTATAGTGTGAAGTCAGGGAGCATGATTCCTCCAGCTCTGTTCTTCTTTCTCAAGATTGTTTTGGCTATGTAGGGTCTTTTGTGTTCCCATACAAATTTTAAAATTATTTTTTCTAGTTTTTGGCCATGCAGTGTGGCAGGCAGGATCTTAGTTCCCTGACCAGGGATTCAACTCATGCTTCCTGCATTGGGAGTGTGGAGTCTTAACCACTGGACCACCAGGGAAGTCTTATTTGTGTCTTCCTTAATTTCTTTCATCAGTGTCTTATAGTTTTTGGAGTACAGGTCTTTTGCCTCCTTAGGTAGGTTTATTCCTAGGTATTTTATTCTTTTTGATGTGATGGTAAATGGGATTGTTTCTTAATTTCTCTTCCTGATACATTGTTGTTAGTGTATAGAAATGTAACAGATTTCTGTATATTAATTTTATATCATGCAACTTTACTGAATTCATTGGTGCACTCTAGTAGCTTTCTGGTGGCATCTTTAGAATTTTCTATGTGTAGCATCATGTCATCTGCAAACAGTTAATTGTATTTCTAAATTCAAGCAATGAACAATTAGAAGTAAAAATTATGAAAATATATGTATATCATTTTAAATGGGTCCAAAAAAGAAATTGCTAAGTATTAATATTACAAACTTGTATAGGATTTGTATGCTGAAAACTATAAAATTCTGATGAAAGATTTCAAGGAAGAAATAAATGGTGAGACATACCATGAGCATGGATTGGAGGATTCAATGTAATAAAGATGCCAGTTCTCCCCAAAGTAATCTATAAATTTAATGCAATAGCAATGAAAATCACAGCAGAATTTTATGGTTATTGTTACTATAGACAATAGGAATTTCTATATTCTAAATTTTATATAAAAGGAGAAAGAAAATAAAATAGTTAAAACAATTTTGAGAAAAAGAACAAAGTTGAAGGACTCACACTAACAGGTTTTAAGCCTTTGAATAAATCTACAGTAATGAATGCAGTATGCATTGGCAAAGGAATAGACCCTTGGATCAATGGACCAGAATAGATATTTGAGAAATAGACAGATGCAAATGTGGCCATTTGGTCTTTGACAAAGGTATAAAAGCAATTCATTGGAGGAATTGTAGTCTTTTCATCAAATGGAACAAACGACCATTCATATGGAGAAAAATAAAAATAAAAATGAACTCTGACCTCAACTTCACACCTGATACAAAAATTAACTCCAAATGGTGCATAGATATAAATATAAAATGTAAAGCTTTAAAGCTTATGGAAAACATAGGAGAAAACATATAATCTGAGTTTAAGCAAAAGTTCTTAGAAAAGAAATGAAAACCATGATATATAAAAGAAAAAAATAAATAAGTTCTTTGTTAAAATTAAGAACTTTTTCTCTGTCAAAGGTGCTGCCATGAAGATGAAAAGACAAAGACTGGGAGAAAATATTTGCAATTCATACATCCGACAAAGGACTTGTATCCAGGATATATAAATAACTCTGAAAACTCAACAGTAAAAAAACAATCCAATTAAAAAATGGGCAAAGGGCATAAGCAGACATTTCACTGAAGAGAATATACAGATAGAAAATAAGCACAGGAGAAGATATTTAACATCATTTGTCATTAGGCAGATGCAAATTAAAAACAAGGTAACACTATACACCTATTAGAATGTCTTTTGGAATAGTAGTCTGTTGAGAATGTGGAGCAACTGGAATTCTTATACGTTGTTCTTGGGAATGCAAAATGGTACAGCCACTCTAGAAAACTTATTGGAAGTTTCTTATCATGTTAAAAATGCACCTACCATATGACCAAGCAATTGTACCCTTGGCAATTTTTCTTAGAGAAACGAATACTTATACTCAGATAAAAATTTATATACAATTGTTTATAACAGCTTTGTTCATAATAGTGAAAAACTGGAAACAATCTAAACATCCTTCAATGGAAGAGTGGTAAAACAAATTGTGGTACAGCCATACAATGGAATATTAACTACTCAGCAAAACAAACAAAAAACATTTCTGCCCTGGAAGCTCTCCCTGGAAGCTCTTACAGTTTCAGACAAATGCATTTGGATGTAAATGGTTTACAGCCAACAGAATAAAGGCATTTGAGTACATTACTAACTAAAGGGAGTCCAAGATGATTATGATTACCATGTTGTGGAATAGACCTTCTAGTGGTGGAATGAAAGGACTTGGGAAATAGAGAAATATGAGCCAGAGATAAAGTCATTGGATATTTATGGAGTGCCTTCTGAGCTCATGCAGTGCACTATCCTAGCAATTGGGACTGGTGAGCTTAAAATTTATTGTACAACAAGGAAATATGTAAGTGATTGCAGGAGAAAATTAGGTACCAGTCATGCAGGGGTTATAGATTAAATGCATTCATAACAATTTGAATGTAAAGTGAATAGCCTACCATATAGAAAATCATATTTTCTCACTGACTTCCATTATGACTGGAGAGATGTAATATTTTTATTTTGCTTCAGCTAAAGTAAACATCACATTTCAGGTTCCAAATGGTTGATTCAAAAAACATGCTGCCTTTGTTGCTATATGTGAGCTTTAAGTCTTTCACAATCTCTGAAGCCCAAATGGTCAATCAAGCCACTTAAAATTTCAAGATCTTTTAAAGCACCCTACGAATGATATACCACCAAGCAAATCCCCATTTAATGGACATACTCCCTGATATCAGGTTAGAAATATGTAGTGCAAGGAGCAGAAGCTTGGGAAACAAACATAAAAAGGTTACAATCCCAGCACTACCACACCATCTGTGTTGACCTTGGGATATAACCTATCTGAACCTCAATTTCCTATATAAGGGACTTTGTTTCCACGGGATCATAATATGGGAACCAGCTATGCTACTGAAGCAGATAGTACAAGTCTGTACCTATATGAGTCATGTAGAAATTTCTGAGACTCATCAGAGACAAGAAAACAAGCCCTTATTTGCACATTAACACTTTAATAATAAAGATTTAAACACATCTCTTACCTTCAAGCAAATATTCCATTAATGGTAGTGTATTAAAAGCAATGCCTTTGATATGAAATGAGTTACTTCATTGGACTTCATAAAATATATAGTCTACATTAAGGGACTATTGTAAAATGTTGTTTACTTTTAATGAACTAGACTAGTGATACCTCAAAACTTTTAATGAAAGTTTCATCTGAACAGGTGGAAAAGAATGATGGATGGAATTCTGAAAAAAATTCTATCAAAACTTTTTTCTCCAGATCTTTTGTTTTGGCATGGAGATCACCTCACTGTAGAAAGAGAAAACACCCTCTCTCTTCCTAGGAAGTAACCATGTCAGGATCGTGGGGTGGAGGTAGGTGATTCCATAGCACAGGCTGAGAAGAATTGTATTGCAGTTAGTGAAATCAGGGAGTTCAAAGCTGGAAATCATGTTTTGGAAATCAGCTTGAACTTGGGAGGAATGGCACTGAAGTGAACAGAAGTGAGAACTGAAGAAGGAGGGGTGGAATATAAGAGCTGGGAGGACTCCTGAGTTGATGGTCAGTTGAATCTCTTGGACTAGTGACAAGGGAGAATAAAGGGCCACAGAGAGTGACAAAGTCATCACAGGTCATTCATGTTAAGAGAAAGAACGCTGTGATACACAAGATGCTTAAGATTCTCATTGTGCTTTAGGACCTCAGAAAGAGAAGGGTAGCCCAGGCTTGGAAAACAACTTTGCTAGAAATTTGAGAAGGGGGAAATTGAATGCCCAAAATCTAGGTAAAACTGAAAGATAAATTGACACTAACCCCCACCAGAGTGACCATGTCCAGGTTCCCCATTATGATGACAGTATACAAGACGATGAACAGTCCAAAGAGAGGGGTTAAACCAAAGGTAATGCTGAGGAAGATCAGGCATCTCTTGGAGAAGGAATTTTGCCACTACACTGGGATTTCTCTCCATGGTTTCCAAAAGGCATCTAGGACAGAACTCCCAAGACACAGACTCAGCAATCTGGACAGGAATTTAATCTGAGAGATCTTCTGGCACAGTACCTTGCCTTCAGGTTGGTGAGGGTCTCAACTTGTGATTGTCAATGCTAACTCTAATGTCTCTGTTCAACCTCAATGATCTTTTATGGCATAAAAAATGCTCTTTGCTCCACATTTATGGATTTTAAATTCCATCTCTTAAGGGCTGGTTACCAAATTATGGGAAAGGACAGTGAAATTGAGTGAAGCTAGAAAAGGAAAGCTGCAGAACCCAGGAGGCTGTAAAGAGAACAGGTATACTACATCTTCCACTCTTGCCTTTTTTCCTTGCTGTAACTTGCATCTTCGCATAGATAGCAAGAAAGGGGTCGACGATCTAGGGCCTAATCTTGGTATAGCTTTCACTTAATAATTGAAACCCAAAGGATAAGGACCCTGAGAATCAGTTTTGTTTCTGTTTCCCAATCGAGAAGCAAAGTTCTCACTCTGTCACTCCCTTCCCAATATAACTCATGTGTCTTCCCAGTCTTACTGGATTAATTTCCCATTTAACAGCTTGGCATTTAAGGCTCTCTTTCTACAACACTTTTCCAATTATTTCCAGCCTTGGTTTTACTGTCCACGTTTACAAAACTTACACTGGGGATTTCAACCAGTAACAATTGTATTCTCTCTCTGGCTGAAGTGTAAAAGTTAAGTCATGAAGGATGAGACAGCACCATCTTTTTTTTTTTAACATCTTTATTGGAGTATAATTGCTTTACAATGGTATGTTAGTTTCTGCTTTATAACAAAGTGAATCAGCTATACATATACATATATCCCCATATTTCTTCCCTCTTGTGTCTCCCTCCCACCC
>NC_041234.1:103051827-103052816 GCF_002837175.3 Physeter macrocephalus
CCCCTCCCAACATCCTCAAGTCCATTCTCTACGTCTGCGTCTTTATTCCTGTCCTGCGCCTAGGTTCTTCAGAACCATTTTTTTTTTTAGATTCCATATATATGTGTTAGCGCACGGTATTTATTTTTCTCTTTCTGACCTATTTCACGCTGTATGAGAGTCTCTATGTCCATCCACCTCACTACAAATAACTAAATTTTGTTTCTAATTATGGCTGAGTAATATTCCATTGTATATATGTGCCACATCATCTTTATCCATTCATCTGTCGATGGACACTTAGGTTGCTTCCGTGTCCTGGCTATTGTAAATAGAGCTGCAATGAACATTTTGGTACATGACTCTTTTTGAATTATGGTTTTCTCAGGGTATATGCCCAGTAGTGGGATTGCTGGGTTGTATGGTAGTACTATTTGTAGTTTTTTAAGGAACCTCCATACTTTTCTCCATAGTGGCAGCACCACTTTACACTCCCACCAACAGTGCAAGAGGGTTCCCTTTTCTCCACACCCTCTCCAGCATTTCTTGTTTGTAGATTTTTTGATGATGGCCATTCTTACAGTTGTGAGGTGATACCTCATTGTAGTTTTGATTTGCATTTCTCTAATGATTAGTGATGTTGACCATCCTTTCATGTGTTCGTTGGCAATCTGTGTATCTTCCTTGGAGAAATGTCCACCTAGGTCTTCTGCCCACTCTTGGATTGGGTCGCCTGCTTTTTTATATTGAGCTGCATGAGCTGCTTGTAAATGTTGGAGATTAATCCATTGTCAGTTGCTTCGTTGGCAAATATTTTCTCCCATTCTGAGGGCTGTCTTTTCGTCTTGTTTATGTTTTCCTTTGCTGTGCAAAAGCTTTTAAGTTTCATTAGGTCCCATTTGTTTATTTTTGTTTTTCTTTCCATTTCTCTAGAAGGTGGGTCAAAAAGGATCTTGCAGTGATTTATGTCATAGAGTGTTCTGCCTATGTTTTCCTCTAGGAGTTCTATA
>NC_041234.1:103052894-103103683 GCF_002837175.3 Physeter macrocephalus
TAATCCATTTTGAGTTTATTTTTGTGTATGGTGTCAGGGAGTGTTCTAATTTCATTCTTTTACATGTAGCTGTCCAGTTTTCCCAGCACCACTTATTGAAGAGGCTGTCTTTTCTCCATTGTATATTCTTGCCTCATTTATCAAAAATAAGGTTTATCTCTGGGCTTTCTAGCCTGTTCCATTGATCTATGTTTCTTTTTTTGTGCCAGTACCATACTGTCTTGATAACTGTAGCCTTGTAGTATAGTCTGATTCTTCCAGTCCAAGAACATGGTATATCTCTCCATCCGTTTGTATCTTCTTTAATTTCTTTCATCAGTTTCTTATACTTTTCTGCATATAGGTCTTTTGTCTCCTTCGCTAGGTTTATTCCTAGGTATTTTATTCTTCTTTTTGCAATGGTAAATGGGAGTGTTTTCTTAATTTCACTCTCAGATTTTTCATCATTAGTGTATAAGAATGCCAGAGATTTCTGTGCATTAATGGGATTGCATTGAATCTGTAGATTGCTTTGGGTAGTATAGTCATTTTCACAGTGCTGATTCTTCCAGTCCAAGAACATGGTATATCTCTCCATCCGTTTGTATCTTCTTTAATTTCTTTCATCAGTTTCTTATACTTTTCTGCATATAGGTCTTTTGTCTCCTTCGCTAGGTTTATTCCTAGGTATTTTATTCTTCTTTTTGCAATGGTAAATGGGAGTGTTTCCTTAATTTCTCTTTCAGATTTTTCATCATTAGTGTATAGGAATGCAAGAGATTTCAGTGCATTAATTTTGTATCCTGCTTTTTTACCAAATTCATTGATCAGCTCTAATAGTTTTCTGGTAGCATCTTGAGGATTCTCGATGTATAGTATCATGTCATCTGCAAACAGTGACAGCTTTACTTCTTCTTTTCCGATTTGGATTCCTTTTTATTTCTTTTTCTTCTCTAATTGCTGTGGCTAAACCTTCCAAAACTATGTTGAATAATAGTGACACCACCATCTTGACACTGTTATGCAGTCCCTGGGATGTGTTGGGGTGCAGATTCTGAGGGGAAAATAAAAGACCAGGATGCTGACTGATAATGCAATCTCTCTGTGATCAGACCGAGACACTGGGCCCATAATGATGTCACAATGGGTATGCCTGGGTGTGTATGGGTTTGCTTAACCCAACTATTTGGGATATTCCAACTTCTCACTCTCTTTTAGTCCATTCCTGCCTCTGTGCCCTTATGCTGACCAATATGCTTATGTGCATTTCTCTTCCTCTCAGTAGTCCAAGCTTCTTCTCTGTTAAGTTCCAGCTCAGAATGCTCTCTTTCAGAGGAAGTTTCTCTGATTGTTTCTTTCTCTGTATACCTATTTTCCTTCTTTACTGTCTCTGGAATCTTTTAACAATCACACATATGTTGCTACTATGAATAACTGAATTAAGGCCCTCAACTAGATCCCAAGTCCCCCAAGGCAATCTGCCATGGCCTTTTTAGTCCTCTCTCCATCCAATTCCAGTCTCAAAATTTTATTCTTTCTTGGCATGCACAACTCCACTCCCTCTAGGAGGTTCTAATTCTCTCACCATTCTTATTCAAACTTTTGCTGGATACTCTTCTTCTACCCAAACTTTAACTGTTGGGATTCTTTCATTCTCTCATTTGTATCTTAATTTAATTTACAGTTACACTGTGACAGTCTGTGCATATTGTTCATGAATCTCTTCCCTTCCTTTCCCTTCCCTCCTCTCTCCTTTCCCTTCCCTCTCCCCTCCTCCTCTTCCTCCTTGCCCTCCTCTCCTCTTAAAACATCAACCAACTTGAAAGTGCTGATGACCCCTATTCCATAACTTTAACCCAAATGTTTCTCTTCAGTTTCAGTCCTGTTTCTAGCTGCTTACTGGATGTTCTCTCCCAGATATCAGAGAATGTATCCCAAACCAAATATCTTCTACCTCTTTCAACTTGGCCTTCTCCTTGTATCTCTCATTTCCATTAATTGTCTGATGTTTTACCAATTCATCATCATCATTGGCTTTCTTATGCTTACCTCCTATGTCTAATCAGTCACAAAACCTTACTAATTCAACTTCTCAGAAATCTCTCACATCTGTTTATCCCCATCCTTGCATGTGTCTACTGTTATTGCCTTAGTTCTGGTCTTCATGCTCTTTTATATTGGTTATTGTAATAGTAACTTTAGTTATCTTTCTTCCTAGCTCCCCCCAGTCCATCTTCTACCTACTTCTAAAGTTACCTTGCTAAATGAATTTGACCATGTAATTCCTCTGCTTTCGAAATGTTTATAATTCTCCACTGTATACAGTAGAAAGTCCACCCAATTTGGCATAGCAGTTTCAGGCCAACACAATCTGGCCCCAAACCAGTTTTCCAGATGTACTTCCCATCATTCCCTCCATGTGCTCTACACTTCAGCTCCACTTAAGCTACAGTTCTCCAGCACATGAATATATAACATAATGTAAAATCCTCTATTTTAATCCTGATTGCACTGTTTTAAGGTATTTATAAGTATCCTAAAGGCAAGGACTATGTATTATTCACCTTTGTAGTCTCAGTGCTGGACATAAGTAGATCTCAATAAATATTACATAAACTCATGAATGAAGGGTAACCTGGATTTGAATTCCATTTCTTTTTTTATTAGTTATCCATTTTATACATATTAGTGTATATATGTCAATCCCAATCTCCCAATTCATTACACCATCACCACCAACCCCCGCCACTTTCTGTGACTTTTGAGCAGTTATCTAAGCTTTCAGAGCCTTAATTTCCTCATCTGTAAACCGGGCATAGTAATAATTGCCATCCAGCCCTATAGGTTTTGAAGGGAGTTTTCTTTTATGTGTCCCTTTTATGTCTTTTAACCTCTAAATTCTCAAGACCCTACTCTGGCTTTGGCAGACAGTGGCAGAAGCAACGGGGGGAGTGCTCTGTGGCCAAACCCTGAGCAGCAGCTGCAGTGGGCCTGCTTCACAGCTGCTGCCTAGGCTCTTGGGAACTCTGCATTGTTAACCCTTTGGGTCTAGTTCTTGAGAACCCTATGGATTATTTAACCTTTAACTTTTTGCTTCTTGGTTTCTGGATAACCAACACAGATTATTCACCTTCCCAATCCGCTTCATCTTTTCTGGGCAACCCTTCTCAAGCAGACCATGATTAGAAAGATACAACACACTCACCAATGTCTCAGATGAAATGACTTCTTAAGCTTTCCCCATCTTGGTGGCTCTCTTGTAGACATGTTTCCCTTTTTCAGTTAACACTGTGCTCCAGGTATGGCTTGACCTGTATAAAGAACTGTTAGACTCAAACCTCTGTTCTTTTAGACATTCATATTGTATTATTGATAGCTCAAATTGCATGATTTTATTTAGCAACTGTGTCACACCCTTGCCTCACATCAGCCTGGGAGCAAGTGTAAAACCCCAGGGCATCTCTACACCAATTGCTGTCATGAAGAATCATCCTGTATATGTGTACTTGATGTTCTGAATCTTTAAGGAGAACTGTGAAATTTTAATTAATTTCTATTCACCATTCCATTATCTTGATAATTGTTACTATCTTGATTCTATTATCCATCTTTTCCAGTTCTCATTCCTGTATTCCTCTCTTCTTATACCCAGCTTTGAGTCATCTGCCTATTTGATCATTTGTCTGTGTCCTCATCCACATAATCTGTATATTTTTTTCTCCAATTCTTTACTGTGGGAAAATATACATAACTTAAAATTTACCATTTTAAGTTTAAATGGTTAAACCATTTCAATTAACTATTTATTTATTTATTACATATATATACTTATCAACTGAATGTGGCCCCCCAAAATTCATATGTTGAACTCCTAACCCCCAAAGTGATGGTATTAGAGGTGGGGCTTTTGGGAGGTAATTAGGTCATGAACGTGGAGTTGTTATGGATGGGATTAGTACCCTTATAAGAAGAGACAGGAAACCTTGCTCTCTTTCTGTCTGCTCTCTACCATGTGAGTACACAATGGGAAGGTGGCCATCTACTAACAAGAAACAGGGCTCTTACCAGAACCTGAACATACTGGCACCCTAATTTTAAACTTCTCAGCCTCCAGAATTGTGAGTAATAAATTTCTGTTGTTTAAGCCACCCAGTGTGTGTGTGTGTGTGTGTGTGTGTGTGTGTGTGTGTGTGTGTGTATTTGTGTGTATGTATATATATTGAGTACTTACTACAGTTATATATGCCCAATACTGAAAAATTATGAAACATGATTCCAGTTTTTATGAAGCTAATAATTTCCTTGGGGAAGGTGACAGTTTATCTTTTTAACATATCACTATATTTCTAGGTTTTATTTCACCCATACTATAGCAATAGCTCTCTGCTCCTCGATGGTCTGCTCACTTATGGCCTTGGCCTTCCTGGATCCCCAGTGCATCCTCCAAATTATCATTAAAATGGTCTCTTAGAACTCTAAGCTCATTTTCTCAACCCTGGATGCACCTTAAAAACACCAAAAGACAATAAAAATGTCAAAATCTGGGTTTCAGAATAGATCAGTTAAGCAAGAGTTTCATGGGTAGGGCCTGAAGTGTGTGTGTGTGTGTGTGTATTTGTGTGTATGTATATATATTGAGTACTTACTACAGTTATATATGCCCAATACTGAAAAATTATGAAACATGATTCCAGTTTTTATGAAGCTAATAATTTCCTTGGGGAAGGTGACAGTTTATCTTTTTAACATATCACTATATTTCTAGGTTTTATTTCACCCATACTATAGCAATAGCTCTCTGCTCCTCGATGGTCTGCTCACTTATGGCCTTGGCCTTCCTGGATCCCCAGTGCATCCTCCAAATTATCATTAAAATGGTCTCTTAGAACTCTAAGCTCATTTTCTCAACCCTGGATGCACCTTAAAAACACCAAAAGACAATAAAAATGTCAAAATCTGGGTTTCAGAATAGATCAGTTAAGCAAGAGTTTCATGGGTAGGGCCTGAACATCCGTATTTTTGAAGATCCTCACATGATCCTGATGCACAATGAGGGTTGACAACCACTGCTATAGACTGATTATGCAGCTCTTCTATTTGAAACTCTACCCTCTTGTGGTCACCTCTACTCAAGCCCCTTTGCATGGCTACAGTGACTTCCATGATCTGGCCTGGGATTCATCTCTTAACACTCTTCATGTCACTCTTCATAATTCAGAAATTTATTCTCTAAATTAGCAGTGCTGCTTCATAACTTTATACCTTTTCATGCACTGTACCCTCTGCTTGAAATATCTTTCCCTTCCTTATCTGTCAAAATATAATTCATCCTGGGGCTTCCCTGGTGGCGCAGTGGTTGCGCGTCCGCCTGCCGATGCAGGGGAACCGGGTTCGCGCCCCGGTCTGGGAGGATCCCACATGCCGCGGAGCGGCTGGGCCCGTGAGCCATGGCCGCTGGGCCTGCGCGTCCGGAGCCCGTGCTCCGCAATGGGAGAGGCCACAACAGTGAGAGGCCCACGTACCACAAAAAAAAAAAAAAAAAAAAAAAAAAATATATATATATATATATAATTCATCCTTCAAAACTTAAATGACATCTCCTCCAGGAAGTTTTTCCTGAACGTGCTGTCTCTGTAGCTGGTAAAAATTTTTATTGTTACTTACTATAAAAAATGAATTGTAAGCATTTGTTTACACATGTGTCCCCTATTCAACTGTAAAGTCATTGAGGGATGGGAATGTGCGTTATTTACTTCTGTAGCCCCAAAACTTAGACACTAGATCTAGCACATAGTAGGTGCCCAATACCTATCTGTGGACTGAGTTGATGAATGAATGAATTAATTTAAAAAAATGTTTCAACATCTCTAAGACCGAAAAATAAAGAAGAAATAATGACATAGATTCAAAAGAAGGGCTTTGTCTGTTGAAAACAGTCAGTGAGAGGCTCTCTGTCTTTGGGAAAAGGGATTTTGTCTGGAGAAAACTAGGCTGTACTAAAGGATAACTAATTCCGTGTAGACAGGCAGCCAAGAACAGGCAGTGGCCAAAGTGTTGATGGATGACAGCTGGAAATATGGCTTGTGAACCAACTAAAAACGGCACATCAATCTGAACTGCAAAATAAATCATTGAGACTCCAAAGGCTTTTATTCACTTTACAATCTCACCCTCCATGAACATTTAATAAGAACACTTCAGATTCTTGTAGCACTTTACCACTTTACACATTCACATACATAATCTCATTTAAACTTCCCAACAACCCTATAAGGACAGCATTATCTACCCTGTTTTAGGATGGAAAAACTGAGGCTCTAATAAATTCAGTAAATAGTCCAAGGTCACACAGATGATGAGTAGTAGATTCAGAACACAAATAGGCTTTGAGATAATAAAGGGAGATAAAATAAGAAAACCAAAAAAATATATATAGGGAAAGTAAAGGAAGAAATCCACAATATATACTTTAAATTTCATTCTGGGGTCTATTAACCTCAAGTTTATTAATCTTTTCTCAGTGATGGTAAAGGAATTGGTCAGAGAAAGAGATGCTCCTAGGCTAAGATCAATTGACTATCTATGATGTACTAGGTATGGTGCAAGTCACTTTACATTTAATACCAATGATATCCTTATATGGTAGATATTATTAGCCACAGTTTAAAAATGGAGAAATTGAGACACAGAAAAATTAAATAATTTGCCTGAAGTTCTGTAAAAATGTTGAACCCTGTTCTTATTGACTCTAAAACCAGTGCAACTTAAATAACATTATATAGTTAATTCCTATATGTTGGTTACACTTAAGAAAAATGTTTTATGAAAGAACTATTTGGAATATCTATTATCTTTTTAAGAAAGTAAGACACAAAGTCAGAGGAAGAAAAGAACGGTGTTCTGAGCAGGGTTGAAATAATCATGAAAGTCAACCTGGAGGAAAAGTGGGACTTGAATCTTTTTTTTTTAACATCTTTATTGGAGTATAATTTCTTTACACTGGTGTGTTAGTTTCTTCTGTATAACAAAGTGACTCAGCTATACATATACATATACCCCCATAGCCTCTCTCTCTTGCATCTCCCTTCCACCCTCCCTATCCCACCGCTCTAGGTGGTCACAAAGCACCGAGCTGATCTCCCTGTGCTATGTAGCTGCTTCCCACTAGCTATCTATTTTACATTTGGTAGTGTATATATGTCAATGCCACTCTCTCACTTCGTCCCAGCTTACCTTCCCCCTCCCCGTGTCTGCAAGTCCATTCTCTATGTCTGCGTCTATATTCCTGTCCTGCCCCTAGGTTTTTCAGAACTATTTTTTTTTTTAGATTCCATACATATGTGTTAGCATACGGTATTTGTTTTTCTCTTTCTGATGTACTTCACTCTGTATGACAGACTCTAGGTCCACCCACCTCACTACAAATAACTCAATTTCATTTCTTTTTATGGCTGAGTAATAGTCCATTGTATATATGTGCCATATCTTCTTTATTCATTCATCTATCAATGGACACTTAGGTTGCTCCCATGTCCACCCTGATACCAAAACCAGACAAAGATGTCACAAAGGAAGAAAACTACAGGCCAGTATCACTGGTGAACATAGCAAAAATCCTCAACAAAATACTAGCAAACAGAATCCAACAGCACATTAAAAGGATCATACACCATGATCAAGTGGGGTTTATCCCAGGGATGCAAGGATTCTTCAATATACACAAATCAATCAACGTGATACACCATATTAACAAATTGAAGGGGACTTGAATCTTGAGGGATGGGTAAAGTTTGCAGCACCAGCTAGGCAAGAAGGGCATTCCAGGAAGGGATAACGACATGGTTGAAGGTACTGAGGAGAGCGGCATCTGCTGGAGAGTCAGTAAAGAACCCAAGAGCATTGGGTGTAATAGTTTGCTACCATCCAAGAAACGCAGTATGTCCTAACCTTCATGGTTTGAGAAATACATTCTGCCCCCTGAAATTTTGGGGTTTGGGAGAAGTTACTTTCCTGGATACTAAAAACAACTGAGGGCCTTTCTGGTACAAGGAAATTGAATTGTTGATTGCTGGACTGTGTTATAAAAAGGGAGCAAGCCACCGATTATCATCAGCTCCCTGCAGGGCCCTACTGGCACAACAGTGATAACTGGCAAATAGACCCTGAGATAAGAACAAGAGAAGAAATGAGAGATGAGATAAGTAAGCTTTTAAAAAAAGACCCCAAATAGGTATCTTTCACAGATTAGGTATTTTTTATTGAAAAAGTAATACAGGCATTTCATACAAAAAGTTTCAAAGAGTACAAAAGGGTATAACAATGAAAGCCGGTCTACTTCTGCACATACAAACATATGTATGTATATATATCTTTTTTTAATCAAAAAAGGAAAGACATGGTATACTCCATTGTGATCCTTACTTTTTCTTTTATCTCAATAAGCTTTGAAAATCATTATATTTTAAACTGAATGAATATTGTTTCAATATATGAATGTACACTATCTGATCCTGTAATAATGGACATTTAGCTTCGTCCCAATTTTTCACTGGCACAAATAATGCTGCAGTGAATTTGTATATGTATACCTTGGCATACTTGTACAAGTATTTTCATAAAATAAACTTCCAAAATGAGAATTTTTGAGTCAAGGATAAATGCATTTTTCATATTCATAGATATTGCAAAATTATGCACACCAAAGAGGTTGCACCAACTTATAATCTCACCTACAAGGTATGAAATGCTCACGTCTCTATCCTTACCAACACTAGGCATTACTTAGCCTTTGAAATTTTCCAATCTGATAGAGGGAAATGATGTTTCATTATCGTTTTAACTTATGTTGCTTTAATTATTAGTAAGGTTACACATATTTTTCTGTGCTTATTGGCCATGTGTAGTTGTTTTTCAGTGAACTGTGTATTTATGGCCTTTATTCATTTTTCTATTTGTGTTTTCTCTTTTACCTATTGATTTGTAAAAGATCTTTACATATTAAATAACAGTCCACTGTGGATCAGATGTATTGAAGATGTTTCTTCAGAATTGTTTTTCGACTTTGTTTATTGTATTTTCATGGAAAACAATACATTTAAAATGTTGTATGTAGTTAGATTTATCAAACTTTTTGTTTTCTGGGTTTCGCATCTTCCTTAGAAAGGCCTTTCCACTTCAAGATTGCATATAATTTTTCCATGTCTTTTCCTGATACCTTTACACAACTGGCCCTTCCATTTGACTCCTTGATACTTCTGGAACTTATTTTTGGGTAAGAAGCTGAGAAATCTCTATTCTATGGCATTAATTTATCGAGAGTAGTGTTGCCAGATTTAGCAAATAAAAATACAGGATGTCCTGTTAAATTTGATTTCAGATGAACAATGAATTTTTTAGTAAAATCATACCCTAATTATTACACAGGACATATTTATCTGATTATTTGTTGTTTATCAGAAATTAAAAATTACAGTGTGTCTTCTGTTTATAGGCAATCCTAACCAAGAAGAAAGTGAGGAGTAGCTTAAAAGTATAAAATAAAGTTGTGTAGATTGATGATTAACACTTTCTGGTCAGTGGGAAGCCCTTAATACAGGCACTTAGACATTGGCTCGAGCAGAGCAATTACAATTCTGGGGTGTGAATTAAATGAGCTTGTTTTGTCTTCTGGGCTTTGGCTTGAAAAATGAAACCTCTTAAATAAAATGCAAGGGGCTCAATGGATTTGAAGGGTTTTTTGGCTTTCCGACTCTTCTTTAAAAGAAAAATCAGTTTAATAGAAATTGAAAAGTAAGATTCTGTTATATTTGTGTCATACTATGACAATTTTGATATATGGGCTTTCTCATAAGATTAGTGTTTCAAGTTCAAATTATTGGTAAAGTTGCCAAATTGATTTTATCATTTGGAGTTGGTAGGGAAATGTCATTCTTATTAATCACTTTAGATAATGTTTAAGTGGAATTCTTTGTGATTGATTAAGCCTTTTATTTTTTAAGTGACCACGTGAATTGTATCTGAAATTTGGAATGTCTGTAATTCATGAACATTTGCTTACCTAGTTCTTTACTAAAAATTAACTTTACTTTTAGAACAAGCTCCTTTACTTGCTCCTGTGGTATGTTAAGGAAGGCATTGGGTCTGGAGTTAGAAGACTGATTAAAGACCCAGATCTACATTTTGTTATCTCTGTGCTGTAAAAGTTAAATGGCTTAACATCTTTGATCCACCAGTTTCCTCATCTATAAAGTGGGCATAGTAATCCCTATATCATAGCAATTAAGAATGAAATGAGATGCACAGGTATGGCACTTTATAGGTATTCAATAAATGCCCATTTATTTGTCGATACCTAGATATTAAAAATTATATATATTTGGAAAATCATTTCCATTGATGTTTCTCTAGAAAGTGGAATTGTGTTTAGCATGTGATTTCTCTTTAAAGACTGATGAGTTTTCCATTCTCACAAATATGGGGAAAACCAGATAAATATGAAGATCTAATTTTAGAATGCTCACTATGAAACAAACAAAACCCACAAAATATACAACAACATGTACCAATGGGGTTCCTTCTGTAAATTTACTGAATTGCAATAATATTGTTTGCCTTTGTTTTATGAAAAATAAGATCTTAATAAGCTCCTCTTACCTAACTAAGGGGAAAAAACCACCAGCAAGACTTGGGGTGGGGTGGAGTGAGCCCAGTGACTTTTCTATTGTGCACTCTTTGAAATAAGCCTATGCTTGGCCACATCAAGTCACAGATGGAGGGCATTTGGTTTCTGCTACTTTTTTCTCATTGGAAATTTGTCAAGGATTTGTTGTATGCTGGGGAATGGTTAGATGTGGGAAAAGAGCCCAAGCACTGTGGCTGGACCCAGGATTTTTGGATGAGTGTTGATGATCTGTAGGAGTAGGAAGGCTGCTGGTGAGAATGTGTGATATCCAAGAGACACGCAGGGAAAGGTAATGAAGAACAAGGCTTCCCAGAGACAGGATTTTGAATGATAATCCCATAGATTATCTGTTGTCACTTTCTCCAACATAGGCTGTACTCCCAATTATAGTCAGCAGCCGTGAGTAGGAGTTAGAAGACCGAGGTTCTAGTCATTAATTCTCTATGTGTTCTGCAGCAAGTAATTTCAACTTGCTGGGCCTTAGATTCTTCATCTGTAGAACTGAGGTGGTATGTGTGGGGGGTGTGGGTGGGGATAGCTTAACTATCTCCAGGTCTGGTGTAAGAAGAAAATGAGAGAACAGATTTGAGTGTTCTTTGAAAAGGCAAGAAGCGTTATGTAAATACAACTGCAGATATTATTTGTCATCATTTTACAGTGATAGCAATGATAATTTGATAATCGAAAGCAACCAGACATTCTTCTTGATTTAGATAAAGTGTGAAGATAGCCTTGGGTAGCATCAAAACCTGGGATTTCTTGGGAAACTTTGGGAGCAGCAAACTGTTCCTTCATCACCTCTTCTTCACCCCTTTTCTCCAGTCAGCTCATGGCCCAGTCCAGGTCAAGGAGTCTCTCTTTTTTAGTACATCTGATAAGGATATAGTTATCCTCATATCAATAGCTAGATGTATACTAAAGCTCTACTGAGAGGGGACATTATAGAAGTTTAAAACCATTAACTTTTCAATTCACTTTGAAAATAAAACTCTACTTCACAATGAAGAGTCATCTGACTTAGGACCAATGAAAGGAAAGTCACGTCATCAATTAAATGAAGAGCTTGGACCAACATATTATTTCCAAAGTTTTCTTCCAGCTTTGATATTTAAACTAAGAGTCCTTGTGACAAAATCTCAGCTACCTTTCCAATCTAATCTCCCCCTGCTCCCAGTCTCTCATTGTAAGCTAAGTAATTTCCTTTGCCTTCCCTTCCCAACCTTGTCCCGGTCGCCGACCCTCCGCATTTTGATGCACTTTCTTCCAAAAGTAATTTTCATCCCTTTCCTTTTCACCTAGCTAAGCCTATCAAGCCTGAGTTATCAATGATGAAAAAAGGGACTACTGACCTGGCAATGTATTAGGTGCTTTATCTATATAGTTTCTAATCCTGACATAAACATTTTGAGGTGCACTTTAGTCTCCCCCATTTACAGGAAAGGAAACTGAAGCTCAGAAAGTTCAAGTAACTTGCTCGAGATCACACAACTAGTGGCAAAGTTAGGGTTTGAGTTAAAATCTGTCAGGCTCCATAGTTGTCCCTTCAAGTTCAAGACCCACCTCCCCCAGGCCCAAAGACCTTCACCTTCCTCAGACACTCTCCAGGTCTTCAAATCAAGCCATACATTTAATACTATCTTGCAGTAGACTTATTTTAGTTCATATCTTCTCTTTCCAATTCCTTTTTGAGTTCCCCAAGAGAAAGGACCATAGCTGATTCAGATCTCTATACCCAGTGGCCAGTTCTGTGATTTGCACACAGAAGGAGCTTAATAAATATTTGTTGATGAGTGGACCTCAGATTAATTTTCTGTTTAAAACTTGTTTAAGTATTGTTGAATATGTTTTTATCAGTGAAAGGAAACTGTAGCTAAGGTAATTTGTGAGCTGAAGCCATTGTTACCTCTGTTGCTAAGGGAAGTCAGTTACCCTGGGATACTAATTAACTGCAGCTATTGTGGAAATTAAGCCTGCAGCCCACAGTGGGTTCAGAGAGCTAATGGGAGGGGGGAAGTTAGAAAGTGTCAAGTAAGAAAGTATCTTTTCTGATTTCAGGAAAGGAGACTAAGGGTGGGGGTAGCTTGTACACTTTCAACACCATCACACCTCTGTGAAGCTTTTCTCTTCCTTAGTGGGCAGAGTTTGTTCCCTATAATTAGCTCAAACAGTGGAGGCAAGGTGAATAGACAGCCTATGGCTGAGATCAACAGTTTGGTTTTTGCTAACCATTGAGGGATAAGCATCTGGGGGTAGGGGGCTTTGATGTAAAAGCAACTCCAAGTCTGAATAAAAAGTACCTGTTGGAAGAGACTTTTGACTGTAAGTTATGATTCCAGTTGAGCTGATGAAGGGAAAGCAAGAGATCAATAAGAAAAGGTAACAAACAGACTCTACCTAGGGCATCTATTGCATTTAAGAGAATTACCTACTCTGATGTCTAAATTGGAGTTCAACAGTTTTAATAAAGAGATTTATAATTCTAGAAAACGTCTGAACAACATACCCAGAGCTCAAATGTTTGGACTTGGCCTCAAGTTGCTCTAACAGACTAGTTCCATCTAGTGATAGTGTACCTAAATTGCAGTTTGTTTTTCTGGGAAAATGAAAACGTGGCCTTTACAAGCAGCCACTGCAGCACTGAAGTCATGAAATTATTCAACAGCTGAGCACTGGCTTCAGGAGAGGCCCAGGGCTAGGGATGGTGACGCATATCTGGGGAAGGGAGAGTGAGTGTTTTGCATATTGGCTAAGTGAGACAATAATAAAACTTTGGATTAACAGCAGGAGGTGAGAGCAACAGGCCTCCAAGGAGCATATAAAATAATATTTAGAGACCAAAGCGGGTGGGATTAACTCCTTCCCTACTGACTCATGCTGTTAAAAGATCTGTACAAGAGCTCTGCTGAGTGAGAGAGCCACAAGAAGTTGAGAGGAAAAAAAATTCCTGGGCGGATTCTGACCAGAAGGACAAGAAAACACAATGAAATCCAGCAGCAACATGGTACCCCTCCTTTTAATGAGGTAAATTTGATAAGGTAATTGTCCAAGTTCACCAGAGTGGCACAGAGTTTTTCTTAACTCCACACTCACACAGCCAAATAAATGCATGCTGAGTTAAACATCTTCCACTCTGAGCGACCAAAGCATGGTGGACGAAGGTACAGGTCTGACAGTCCCTAACCAGGGCTATTCTGTACCAGGAATCAGTGGAGCAACCACGCCCTTTAATGCCAGAGATGTGGAAATAGCCGGGGTGCATCAGGCCTTCTGTATTTCAAATAAAGGTGAGTTTCAGACCTCATCCTGTGGGCAGAGTTCACCAAGCTCACCGGTCTGCAAGTGTAGGCTTTGGGCTGCTGCACTCATATCTGGGGACCTAGACCCTGAAAACATTCTCCAGACTTCACAACCATTTTCCTCTCCCATGGGTAGATATAGTTCCGCCGGAGGCACAGATGTTTACCCACCCAGTATCCCCCACCTCCACATCATTCTCTTTAGGGCTATCGCTTCCTGCTCATGCTTAGATTCCACCTCAAACCCATCTCTGGAACAGCCAGTGAGCACCTGTGGCCCTCCTGCTGTGTCCCAAGTATTTGGTCATTCTATAAAACCCAAACTTCTAGTGAATACACTGATTTCAAAGTGCGTCTTCCAGGTTCCTCCTATGTTACAGAGGGTAGAGCGTGGAGGAGTAAGGTTCTGGAGTGGTAACAAAATTACTCCATTTTGTTCTGATTCTGCAGATTAGCAGACAGACAAGACCCTGGACGGGATTTTGCCCCAGCACTTCCAGTTCCACCTCCTCTAAAGAATTTTCCCAGTTTTATCAGCTTTCTTTGATCTTCTACTCCTTTTGAATTCCTGTAACATAAAATCAAGGATTGCAGGCTTTTAAAAGATTTCAGAAACCAGTCAGTAAATGGTTACCTGGAGCAGAAATCCCTTTCATAGGACCCAACACATTTCATCTGACATCGGCCTGACTACCCCTTCCCACTTTTCCCAAAACACAGAATTTACCATCTTGCCAGGCAGTTATTCCAACCTCCATCACTTCCATTAATAGCCCTAGTAGCCAAAAAGATCTCCTCCATCCCACTGATCTCAAATTTCCCATTGTTATAGCCTGAACCCAACCGGGGGGAATTGGTAACATTTAAACAAGAACTGTTTTAAACTTTTTCAAAGATTTCTGTTTAAGAAGTATCTTGCTTTGAAAGTGATGCTGTCTCCTACAAAAAACAGTTGGTAGAAATTCTTTTGCTAAAGCAGTTTGTAGTCGTTCCCTTGGGTGTGTGTCTTCTATTAAGGCAATGATCTCAGAATCCTTGCTACAAAAGCCCGAACAAAATGCTAAATCCCTTCAAACATCCCTGGACAGGCAGATATATTGGTGGTCAGCTGCAGAGGGCAGCTTGGAAACTGAAGTCAATCTGCTTTAGCCTCTGTGCTTTAGCAGCATTTTCTTAAATTGCTCTTCTCTGTTGCTGGTTGTTACAAGGCACCTTTTGTTGAAAGGGAAATTTGTGCATGTAAACCCCAAGAAACACCTAACACAGAACCCTGGAATCATAAATTCACATCAAAGGGGGGAACAGAAAGGAGAAAAATTTGTAGATGGAAAGAATTCCCCCTTTTACCTTGCAAAAGTCATCAGGTAGGACCTTGACTTAAGCTGGTACAAAATAATGATTCATTTATCAGGATTGAAGTGAAAACTCCTGAGAGCCAGAAGGGATTCCTTGGGGAGAGAAAAGGGATGGTGACTGCCATGTTGCATAACTCCAGGGGGCACCACTTAACAAGTGGAAGGATGTGGAGAAGGCTCCAAAGAATGGTCCCCTGGTAGCAAATGAAACAGGTGGCTTAGAGGAGGTCTAGGAAACAGGTTGAAACCAGAGTAGGAGAGCAAGTGGCTCTGGATAATAAAATCAGTTAGCATTGAGAGTGTAGGTATCTGTATGGAGCTCTAGTTCTGCAGGAGGCTAGGCAAATGAATCCAGCAGAGGACAGAAAAAGCCAGCCCAGTTCCAGGTACTGATACATTGCTAGGGAAGGTAGAGGTATTAATTAATAGAGGGTCAACGTGGGAACTTGGGGCACCAGGATATAAGTCTGACTTATAACAGGAGAGACAGGAGAGTAAAGCAAGACTGGAATGGAAGAACTGAAATTGCTGCTAGGATTTCTGCTAGAAGTAGCAACAGTTCAGAAAAGAGTGAAGGAGAGTTTGCAGTTGGGGAATTTAGTTGCCTGCACTGGAGGAGCTGTAAAAGGTCCAGGAGTTGGGAGCTTACTAGTCTAACCCTAAATGTATTCCTCAAAATGCTGTTGTGCTTCACACAAAAAAATGTGAAAACCTGGACTTTTAAATTTTATTTTCTACAACAATAGAAATTACCAAAACTTACTCCCAGGACATATAGATAGAAAATATAACCAAACAAATTACCATATAAGAAACTGAGAAAATTGTCAAAGAGCAATTCTTCCCCAAAAGCACCAGGCCCAAAATTGTTTCATGGGTAAATTCTACCAGATTTTTTTAAAACTATATTTAAAAAAATTTTAGGACACTTAAATTTACCAAAAATTTGAAGAGATAGGACAGAGAGTTCCAAAATACCCCATATCATTCTTCCCTTATTTTTAGTATCTTACATTAGTATTGTATATTTGTTAAAGAAACAATATTGATACATTATTAAAGTCCATATTTTATTCAGATTTACTAGTTTTCACCTAATGTCCTCTTTCTGTCCCATGATATCCCAGCCAGTATACCACATTACATACAGTCACCATGTCTCCTTAAGCTCCTCTTGGCTGTGATGGTTTCTCAGACTTTCCTTGTTTTTGATGGTCTTGGCTGTTTGGAGGAGTACATGTCAAGTACATGGTAGAATATCCCTGAATTGGGATTTCTCTGAAGTTCTTCTCATGATTAGACTGGGTTTATAGTCTTTTGGGAAGAAGACCATAGAGGTAAAGTGCCATTCAAGTCATGTCATATTAAGTGAGCATGTTATCATCATGACTTATCAATGTAGATGTTAACCTTGATTACCTGGCCGAGGTAGTATTTGTCTGGTTTCTCTACTGCAAAGTTAGTCCTCTCACTCCCACCTTTTCATACTATACTCTTTGGAAGGAAGTCACTATGTGTAGCCCATGCTTAAGGAGTGAGGAATATCCTGAGGGTGAAGTATCTATTGAAATTATTCGGAATTCTTCTGCACAGATGATCTATCATCTCTCCCTCATATAATGATTTAGTCAATCATTTATTTACATGATATTTATTTCATGGATATCTACTTCAAATTTTGGGTTATAATCCAATACTATTTTATTTTGCTGTTAAATTATTCCAGCTTTGGCCATTGGGAGCTCTTTTAGTTAGCTTCTTTGTCCATTTGACGTACTTCCATCATTTTAGGGATTTTTTTTTTCATGCTTTCCTACTTTCTGGCACAAGAAGCTTTAAGTTCATTTTGTAAATTCCTGCCCCAGTCCTAGAATCTGCAGTTTCTCCGAGGGACCCTGATTCCTTTTACTGGAGAACAGTATTAAAAACCAATGTCTGGGTGGTAGGTGTGCTTGTTGCTACAGGAGTGTCATTGCTTCTAGGCCCTCTCACTTGAAAGAGAAAGCAAATGTATGTATGTATACTGACCTGTGTATGTACACATATCTATAAATATTTCTATATGTAACCATCTGTAACTAAACAAAACATGAGTGCATACCAATATCTCCGACTCTAATTCATTAGTACATGGATCACTCCAGCCTCTTTTACTTGCTTTTCTGTAAATTTCCACTCCAGTGGTGAGAAACCTGTTTAGCACTATCCACCATCCATTTAATTAATTGTTGAATGCCGGTATACACGTATAACAATTATCAGAATTCGTAACCTGTACTCCCATGGGACAAAACTTTACTAACTAAAATACAAGGCTTATGTACATTTCCTTTTGCCTTTAGTCTTACAGACTCCACTCATTTCCAAACTTACTTATGTCAGCCTCTTTTTCCCACACTCCTTTCAGTGAAGTTGTTTCATATATTGATAATAGGTTTAGATTCTCTTGTCATAGTCTGCATTCTTTTCTGTGATCCTCTGACCTCCTAAATGATTTTTTCATTTGCATACATTAAGATTCACTCTGTGTCGTAAAGTTTTATAGGTTTTGACAAATGCATAGTGTCATGTATCCACCATTACAGTATCACACAAAATAGTTTCACCACCTTTATAAATCCCCTGTGCTTCACCTGTTAACACTCTCCATGGTCTTTCCCTATGTCCCCAGAAGCCCTGCCAAATACTGATCTTTTAAACATTGATACTTTTGCCTTTTCCAGAATGTCATATAGCTGGAATCACACAATATGTAGACTTTCCAGATTGGCATTTTTTTACTTAGAAAATATGCATTTAAGATTCATCTATGTGTTTTTGTGGCTTGATATCTCATTTCTTTTTATAGCTGAATAATATTCCATTGTATGAATGTACCACTGTTTATCCATTCACTTATTGAAGGATATGTAAGTATCTTGCAATTTTTAGCAATTGTGAATAATCTGACTTCTTTCAAGGTATTCTTTGTCTTTGGTTTTCTGAAGTTTTAATACGATATATCTAGGTGTAGGTTTATTTGTTTGTTTTGACATTTCTTCTGCTTGGTATTCTCTGAATTCCTGGATCTGTCCTTTGTGTCTGTCATATATTTTGGAAAGGTCTCTGCTGTTATCACTTCAAATTGCTTCTTCTCTTCCATTCTCTTTTCTCCTTCTGGTATTCCAATTGTGCCTACATTACACCCTTTGAAATTGTCCCACAGTTCTTGTATGCTCTGTTCTGTTTTTAAATCTTTTTTTCTCTCCTTTCATTTCAGTTTAGGAAGTTTCTACTGACCTGTCTTCAAGCTAACTGATTCTTTCCTCAGTTTTAGTCTATGAATGAGATTATCAAAGTAATTCTTTATCCCTGCTACAGTGTTTTTTCATTTCTAGCATTTCCTTTTGATTCTTTTTTAGAATTTCTATCTTTCTGATTATATTACCTATCTAGTTTTGCATGTTGTCTATTTTTTCCATTTAAGTCCTTAGCATATTAATTCAGTTATTTTAAATTCCCTGTCTGGTAATTCCAACATCAGTACTGTATCTGAGTCTGGCTCTGATGCTTGATTTGTCTCTTTGGACTGTGTATTTCCTTGACTTTCAGCATGTCATGCAATTTTTTGTTGAAAACCAGACATGTTGTAGCAGGTAATAAGAACTGAGATATATTAGTAAAATTATTTATGTTAATCTGCCTAGGAGTTGGACTGAATTTTATGGTTGCTGTAGGTATAGGTGCCAGAGGCCACACATTCCTCCAGTGTCCTTGTTTTTGTCTCCTCCTTTGATTTGAGGTTTCCATAAGTACTCTTCCTCAGGGAGAGTCTGTGATTTGTAGCTCTTTCAGATGTAATCTACTGTTATTATACTGGCACCTTTTTGGTATGGTGGTAAGGTATAGGGAAAGGGTTTGTATAGTGTTGTATAATCTTACTATTAAATTTCAGTCTTCTATTGGGTCTGTTCTCTAGGCTGTGACCTTCACAAGTGTTTCTTCAGTGGTATAGCTTCCCTCTGTTTGGTGAGACAGGAAAGTTAGAAGGGACTGGAGTGATGGAAATGCCCTTTTCCCAGCTGGTATAAGGCTCTGGTAAAGTATTATGCTTTGTACAGTAGGCATTTGTTATGGAGAATGCTCACAGCATATTTCATAAGGATTACTTTTCCCCTCCCCCAGTCACAACCACAAGGGGATCTTTCTCAGTTCTTCACCTTAAAAATCTATTGGGGTTCCTGTAAGTAAAATCCGTAAAAGTGTGGCCCCCCAGGAGTTTCTTACTTTCGAACTAGAACATACTGGTCCAAACTTAGCCTCAATCAATTTGTCAAAATTACCATTTAAGTATTCCTACCAATTTATGGCTCTAGCAGCTTCTACTCCAGGTAAGTAGGTTTGGGCTTTGACTCTGAATTCACCTGTTTCTCCAGATTTTGGGGTGGCAGTTTGCCTTGAAACCTCAGTTTTCTGATGAGTCTCGGAAGTGTCAGTGGTTTTCAGTTTATTCAGCTATTTCTTGTTGTTAGGACAGAAGTGATGACTTCCATGCTCTTTACATACTGGAGCTAAAACTGGAAGTCTCCAATTCTATCAGATTTTAAAGAAACAAAGTACTTTAATGCTGTTTAACGTGTTATAGAACAAGAGAAGAAAAGTTTCCAAACATACAAAAAACCTGATAAAAGAAAACTATAATCAATTTCCAATTCTTAACACCAATGGAAAAAAAAAAACAAATTAAATGTCAACAATTAGAAGTCATCAGTCCATTAAAAGAAAAATACACCAAGACAGTGAGTTTAAACCAGAAATGCAACGAAGATTCAATATCAGGAAATCTATTAATAAAGTTAAACATGCAAGTTTGTCAAAGAAAAATCTTATAATCATTTCCAAATACAACATGTCTTTTAATAAAATTCAATGGCCATGCCTGATTAATAAAAGCAAACTATTAATAAAACAGGACAAAATGAACAGAAGAAGAATAATAAAGAAATAAAGTGAGAATGAGAAAATAATTAGCATATTGCTAAATGGTATATTGATACTAGAAGTGTTACTATTTGTCAGAAATAAGGCAGAGACGTCCACTATTATCTCTATTACTTAACATTATTTGAGAACTTTCTAGAGCAAATAGCTTAAGAGTGAGAAGAGAGAGACATCAACATTGAAAAGGAGGAGTTAATTTTTTTTATTTTCCACAGATGATATGACTGTATACCTTAAATCAACAAAACAAATACATGTAAATGATTAAAAATAGGAAGAACATCCTTCTTCCTTTTCTTTTCCCTTCTGTTGGAGATGGTGGTGTGGCTGAGATTTAGAAGGTGACAAGGCTGAGGAGCCAGTGGGCTGAGGAAATCACCAGCCAGGAAATTGATTATATATAAGAATATTGAACATATCAGTAAACATATTGAGAATAATGAGAGCTAGGTATCTCACTGTCGGAGAAGGGATTTACATATATGGAAAGGGGAAGGCTAGAAAGATTCCTGGGATGTTGGATTTGAATTGGAGATATTGATGTGTATTAATCACAGGCATACACAGAAAAATAAATATAGATGTATGTGGGGTGTGACTGTGTTGTGTACACACACATACACATATGTACAAAAATATTTCCTAGCTCTGTCTACTAGAGAGCACTGAATGCACAGATCTTGGTTTATAGTTATCACCCTTATTTAAAAGGAACCAAGGCTCCTTGGAAAATGACCGATTATGGGACCAGAGCAGGAAGAGTACAAGATGATCCTGGAACATCTTATTGTATTTGACACATAAGGAGGCAATCAAAGAATGAAGGGGATGTGTCAAAAGGACACTGGAGCAAGCCTGAAAGGACTCCCACTAGCCAAATATAGGATAATTTGAGTACCAAAATAAATAATGATAGTGAACGACTACAACCAAATAAATATAGGAATCCATAAGTCCATATAAATACAAAAGATTAATGAGTTTTTAAAAAGGAGGAGAAATAAAAGTTCTTCTTTAGAGTAGAATGTAAGCTAATGAATGTATAAGGAATAATGTAAAGAGAAAATCATCATTTGAGAATTACCATAGTAGCAGTTAAGTTAGGCAGGAATCATCAAGGCAAGTTAGTGGGTATTTGATTGAAGAACGGGGTAGTGGAATAGCCTCAGAGTACCTCCTCAAAAAAGGAAAAAATTATAAGGGGAAAAATGATGACTCTAAGATGGAGAAACTGGAAGACACCATCTTATGAAAGTAAAGAAGACTACCATCATCACTGGTGGAACAGAATTGCCATCATTGCCCCTTGATGCACTGTTTAAAGCATATTATCATTTCTGTGTTCTTTCTGCCAGGGTTGCATGGCTTGAGTTTGAACAGGAGTAATTACCAAATAGACCCAGGTTGAGGGACGTCATACAAAATGGAAGATGTGTACTTATTAAACTGTCAAGGTCATGAAAACAAGAAAAGATTGAGAATATGTTCTAGACTGCAGAGACTATTAATAAATGAAGACTAAAAGTAACATGTGATCCTGGATTGGATCTTGGACCAGAAAATAAAAAGGCATAGTTGTACACTTGGCAAAATTTGAATAGGATCTGTAATTTGGATGGTATAGTGCTGTATCAATGTTCATTTTTTATTTTGATGGTCTTATTTTCGACTATGAGAGATAACATCCTTGCTTTTGAGAAGTACACACTGGAGTATTTTGGGATGATTGGGCATATATCTGAACTTTGCTATCAAACCAATTGATTTATAAAAAAGAGTAATGATTGTGTGTGTGTTCATGTGTGTGGGTGTGTGTGTCTACAGAGAAAGGGAGAAATGGAACCAATATGCTAAAATGCTAGCCATTGAGTAATATGGGTGAAGGAGATACAGGAGTTCTTTGTTCTTTCAACTTATTAGTAAGGTTGAAATATTTCACAAAAATACTGAATCACCATACTGTACTCCTGAAACTAACACAATATTATAAATCAACTATACTTCAATTTTTAAAAAAAGAAATGAAAAAATAAATCCACCATGCAACTTTGTAATTTAGACCTGAGAAGGTCATTCAAATAAATATGCTATAAGATAGAAAAAAATAAGAGCTATAAATATTGCTAAATCACCTTTTCTAAAGCAGAGAAAGTATTATCAAGCATTCTGTATTAAGATTTATAATATCGTTCAAAATTAATCCAAACTTATAGTTTATTTACTTAAGAATAAACATATTTTATTCTTTAAAAAATAGGAGAGATCAATAAAACCAATAACAAAAATAAAATTAAAAAATGCAAGTGTTCATATGTAAACACATTTTTAAATTTTTAAATTTTTTTCAACACATTTTTAAAATATCATGAAAGAAAACATAACGTTTACAATTGCAACTATAAGAGCAAACAAAAAGAAAAACAAATGTCGTATATTAATGCATATATGTGGAATCTGAAAAAATTGGTAGAGACAATCTTATTTACAAAGCAGAAATAGAGACACAGACGTGGAGGACAAATGTATGGATACCAAGGGGGAAAGGGGTGGAGTGGGATTAATTGGGAGATTGGGATTGACATATATACACTACTGATACTATGTATATAATAGATAATTAATGAGAACCTACTGTATAGCACAGGGAACTCTATTCAATGCTGTGGTGACCTAAATGAGAAGGAAATCCAAAAAAGAGGGAATATATGTATACGTATAGCCGATTCACTTTGCTGTACAGTATAAACTAACACAATATTGTAAAGCAGCTATACTCCAATAAAAAATAAAAAATAAATGCTATTGAATAAATAGAGCATAGCAATTTAAAAATGTAAACATATACTATATTTTGAAAAATTATATCCTTTGCAGCTATTTAAACATATGATGAAAAATTTTAGATGTCAGCTTAAAATTTTTAAAACCACTAACTTACAGTTTTTTTTTATTCTCTCCTTTGTACTATAACTATTTGTTTTCAAACTTTATCCCCTTTATGAGTATGCAGGTGAGTGAGGATAGGGATCAAGTTTTCTAAGGTTTGTATCTTTTACAAAACTTTAATAAAGTGTCTTGTTCATAAAAAAGAAGTAGACTCTAGGAATAGACATAACTAGAAATGTATAGGGAGCACATAAAGAAAATATAAAACACTGCATTGGGTCATAAAAGTTAAATGAATGGGAGGACATACTTTGCTGTTTAAATTCACCTATAATGTTAACATGACCCTATTATATCACTAACAGGATTTATTTTAAATTTATTTTTGAGAGCATTTTTAAGTTTATGACATTTACAACATTGGGAGGTAGTTACAGAAACTTCCCAGATACACCTTGCCTCCACACATGCATACCTGACACCTTTATCAACATCACTCACCAGAATGATACTTTTTCTTAAACCAAGGATGAACCCACAGTGACACACCATTATCAGCCAAAGCCCTAATGGTTTAGCTTAGGGTTCACTCTTGGTGTTGTACATTCTCTGTGTTTGCACAAATGCATAGTGACACATATCCATCACTATAGGAATTTTTAAATTAATCAAGCTTATTTTAAAATTCTTCTGGGAAAAAATCATTGAAGAATAAACAAGGCCTTTCTGCAAAAGAATAGTAATGAAATGGAACTGGCATACAACATCTTATGCATTATAAAGTAAAGAGACCCAAATCATACTGGAATTTGGTATATTGAAAAGATGGCATTTAAAATCAGTAGGAAGAAGAAGAGATGATTCAATTAATAAATGGTGCTGAGACAAATGTGTTTCCCACTAGAAAAAAAAAAGAGTTGGCTCCTGATCTCATGCCATAAACCAAAATAAATTTCAGGTGGATCAAAGATGCAAATTAAAAAATTAAGACAAAGTACTAGAAGAAAATATAGGAGCTCTTGTCTTTCATTTCACAGTAGAGAAGACCTTTCTAAGTATGACACAAACCAAGAAGCCATAAAAGAAAAGACAGGTAAATTAACTCTTCAAATCTTTATGAATTTTTGATTCTGGAAAAATAGAATCTATTTAATTTTTCTAAATTACCTGGCTAAGTACAGATAAAAACCTTGGATATTATGTATAAAACAACCATTAAAATATTGAAAGCGGAGGGAAAAAGACAGATAGGCCTGGGACTTCAGGACCCAAGGAATGGCATGGTGGAGAGTTCCCTAAGTATTCGTTTTTCTTCATATTCCCAGACTAGGTAATGGAGAACCTGGAAATCTGGAAGCACCAATGGGCACTGATTTAAAAAAAGAAAATAAAGAAATAAGAAAAGCCTGCTCTCTCTAGCTAAAGGGCTAACAAAACAGAAATTTTTAGACAATTAAATGTTCTACTCTGACTACACACCACAGGAAATATTTGGCCACACACACTCTGCTAAAGGGCCAGAAAAGGGGCAACCTAACAAAACAGAAATTTTTAGACAATTAAGTGTTCTACTCTGACTACACACCACAGGAAATATTTGGCCACACACACTCTTGCCAGCAAATGTTAATGAAGAGTGTAGATTTGCAGCTTCCTCAGGCTATAAAGTGTCTCGATACCCTTGTCAGGGTGGTGTCAGAGTGGGGATTTGGGACATTCACCCACACTTGGCAGTAATGAGACATCCTCTCATCCACAATATCCATGGAAACCACAAGGGGAGCAGGAAGGAGATGCCCCTCCCTCTTGCAGTCAGTGTGGTATCACTGGAGGTCTAGTAGAGAAATCAAACTCCCACACGTGACCAGTGACCATCAGTAATGAAAATCTCATCTGCACCCTGCCCTGTATCAATAGAGACCAAATGGGAACATGAGCAATATCAGAAAACTAGAGCAATATCAGAGGAAGCTTACTAAAACCCAACATTTAAATAAACTCCAGAGTATCATAACATAACAAAAATATCCGAGTTTTAACCAAAAATCATACCAAGAACCAGAAAAATCTGAACTTCAATGAAAAAAGACAACTAACAGATACCAACCTTAAGATGAGAGAGATTTGAGAATTAAAAGCACTCATCATAATAATGCTTCAACAGAAAATTACAAACACACTTGAAACAAATGAAAAACTTAGGAAGTCTCAACCAAAAATAGAAAGTCTCAGCAAAGAAACTGAAGATATAAAGAAGAACTAAATGGAAATATTAAAACTGAAAAATACAATAACTGAAAAAAAAAACTAAATAGATAAGATCAGCAGAAGAATGAACAGGACATAGGAAATAATCAGTGAACTTGAAGATAGAAAAATTAAAATTACCCAATTTGAACAACAGAGAGAAAATAGAGCTTTAAAAAATGAACAGACCCTCAGGAACATGTGGGACTATGACAAAATAACTATCATTCATGTCACTGTAGTCTCATAAGAATTGAGAAAGATGATGGGAATAAAAAAAGTTTGAAGTTTAAGGTAAAAAGTAAAAGAAAAAAGTTTAAGGTATAATGGCTAAGAATTTCCCAAATTTGGCAGAAGGCCAACATATTCATGAAGCTGAGCAAATCCTAAACACCAAAAATATTCATGCCAAGACACATCATGATTAAATTCCTGAAAATTAAAAACAAAGAAAAAGTGTGTAAGCTGCCAGAGAAAAACACCTTATCAGTAGGGAGAAGGTTATTAAAATGATAAGGAATTCCTCATCAGAACTGATGGAGGACAGAAGAAAAGGGCAAAATATTTTTCAAATGCTGAAAGAAAAGAACTGTCAGCTCAGAATCATGCATCCAGTGAAAATATCCTTCAGGAAAGGAGAAATCAAGATATTCTCAAATGAAGGAACACTAAGAATTTTTCACTAGGAGATCTACCCTAAGAATGGCTAAAGAGAAGTTCTCTAAACAGAATGGAAATGATAAATGAAGGAATCTTGGAATATTAGGGAAGAAGGAAGAACAATGGAAAGAGAAAATATATGAGCAAATATAATTTTAACACTGCCTAATATGGTTCTCAAAGTATGTAGAAAAAATACTTAAGACAATTATATAGAAAGTGGAGGAGGGTAAAGAGATGGAAAAGGAAGTACATTTTCTATTCTTCATTTAAATAGGTAAAATGTTGATACCAGTAGACTTGCATAAGTTATACATATATAATGCAATACTTACTGCAAATAGTAAGAAAAGCTATACAATGAGACACCCTCAAAAACACTATATATGGACCTAACAGACAGATGCAGAACATTCCATCCAACAGCAACACAATACACATTCTTCTCAAGCACCCATGAAGCATTACCCAGGATAAATCACATGTGAGGTCACAAAACAAGCCTTAACAAATTTAAGAAGAGTGGAATCATACCAAGTATCTTTTCTGACCATAATGGAATGAAACTAGAAATCAATAGCAGAAGGAAAAATGGAAAATTTATAAACATGTGGAAACCAAACAACACATTCTTGAATAACCAATAGGTCATAATAGAAATCAAAAGGGAAATTAGAAAATATGTTGAGACAAATAAAAACAAGACACAAGATAGCATACCAAAATTTATATGATGCAGCAAAAACAAAACAAAGAGGGAAGTTTAATGCAATAAATGTATATATTAAAAAAGAAAGCTCCCAAATAAACCACCTAACTTTAAAGCTCAAGGAACTGAAAAAGAAGAACAAACTAAGCCCAAAGTTAGCAGAAGGTAGGAAATAATAGATTGGAGCAAAAATAAACAAACTAGAGAATAGAAAAACAATAGAAAAATCAAAAAAAAATTAAGAATTGATTTTTCAAAAGCTCAAAGAAATTGATAAACCATTAGCCACACTAAGAAAAAAAATAGGGATGACTCAAATAATAACCAGAAATGAAAGAACCATTACAACTAATGCCACAGAAATAAAATATATAAGAGGCTATTACAAACAATTATGTGACAACTGGATAATCTAGAAGAGAAGAATAAATTCTGAGAAACATACAACCTACCAAAACCAAATCATGAAGAAACAGAAAATCTGAAGAGACCTATGACTAGTAAGGAGGTTGTATCAATAATCAAAAACTTCCTTAAAAACAAAAGCCAAGGACAAACAACTTCACTGGTCAATTCTACCAAATATTTAAAGGATTAATGTCAATCCTTCTCAAACTCTTCCAAAACACTGAGGTGAAGGGAACACTTCCAAACTGATTTTATAAGTGTTTCATAAGTATACACTTATACCAAAACCTGGAAAAAAGCTAGAAGAAAAGAAAATTACAGGCCAATAACCCTAATGAATATAAATGCAAATATCAGGAAAATACTAGCTAAACTAACTCAACAGCACATTAAAAGGATCATACACTATGACCTATTGGAATTTATCCCTGGGAAGCAAGGATGGTTCAACATATGAAAATCAACCAACAACATACACCATATCAACAAAACAAGAGATAAAAATCACATGATCACCTCAGGAGATGCAGAAAAATATTTGACAAAATTCAAAACTCATGAGAAGAACACTCAACAAACTAGGAATAGAAGAAATTACCTCAACTTAATAAAGGTCATATATAAAAAGCCCTTAGCTAACATCATTCTTAATGGTGAAAAACTGAAAGCTTTTCCTCTAAGATTGGAACAAGGCAAGAATTCCCACTCTCGCTACTTCTATTCAACATAGTTTTGGAAGTCCTAGTCACAGCAATCAGAAAATAAAAAGAGATAAAAGGCATCCATACTGGAAAGGAAGAATTAAAGCTGTCCCTATTTGCAGATGACATCATACTATGTATAGAAAATCCTAAAGACTCCACTAAAAAACTACTAGAACTACTAAACGAATTCAGTAAAGCTGCAGGGTACAAAATAAATATACAGAAATCTGTCGTGTTCCTATATACTAATAATGAACTATCAGAAAGAGAAATTTTAAAAAACAATCTCATTTATAATTGCATCAAATAAAATACCTAGGAATAAATTTAACCAAGGAGGTAAAAGATCTGTATATTGAAAACTACAAGATATTAACAAAAAAAAAAATTGAAGCAAACAGAAATAAATGGAAAGATATACTGTGCTCATGGATCGGAAAAATTAATATTGTTAAAACGGCCATATTATCAAAGGCAATCTACAGATTCAATGCACCCTCTATCAAAATTCCAATAGTATTTTTTCACAGAAATAGAACAAACAATCCTAAAATTTGTATGGAACAACAAACTACCCTGAATAGCCAAGGCAATCTTGAGAAAGAACAAAACACTCCCTGATTTCAAACCATATTATAAAGTTATCATAATTAAAACAGTATGGTATTGGCATAAAAGCAGACACATAAATCAACAAAACATAATGGAAAGCCCAGAAATAAACCCACACATATACGGTCAATTAATTTACAACAAAAAAGCCAAGAGTATACAGTGGAGAAAGGACATTCTCTTTAATAAATGGTGTTGGAAAACTCGACAGCCACACACAAAGGAATGAAACTGGACCACTATTTTACAACATACAAAAAAAAAGTTAACTAAAAATGGATGAAATACTTGAATGTAAAACCTGAAACCAATAAATTTCAAGAATAAAACATAGATGGTAAGCTTCTTGACATAGGTCTTGGTGATGATTTTTTTAACCTAATACCAAAAGTAAAAATGACAAAAGCAAAAATAACAAGTGTGACTATATCATTTTAAAAGCTTCTGCACAAGGAAGGAAACCAGCAAAAAAATGAAAAGACAGCCTGCTGAATAGGATTAAAACACATGTATTTGATAAAGGACTAATATCCCAAATATATAAAGAACTCATACAACTTAATAGCAAAAAAAAAAAATCTGATTTAAAAAAATAGGAAGAAGATCTGGATAGTCATTTTTCCAAAGATGACATACAGATGGCCAACAGGAACATGACCAGATGCTCAAGATCATTAATCATCAGGGAAATGCAAATCAAAACTGCAATGATATATCACCTCACACCTCTCAGAACAGCTATTATCAAATAGACAATATATAACAAGTGCCGGTGAGAATGTGGAGAAAAGGGAGCACTAATATACTGTTGGTGGGAATGTAAATTGGTACAACAACTATGAAAAACAGTATGGAGGGTCCTCAAAAAATTAGAATAGAACTACCATGTAATTTAGCAATTCCACTTCTGGGTATTTAGCCAAAGAAAATGAAAACACTAATTCTAAAAGAAATATGCACCCCATGTTTATTGCAGCATTGTTTACAATAGCTAAGATATGGCAACAAACTAAGTGTTCACTGAGGGATGAAGGGATAAGGAAATTATATATATATGTATATTATATATATATATATATACATATATATATAATGGAATATTATTCAGCCATAAAGAAAAGAATGATATGCTACCATTTACCACAACGTGCACGGATCTCAAGGATATTATGATAAATGAAATAAGCCAGAGAGAGAAAGACAAATACTGTATGATGTCTCTTATATGTGGAATCCAAAATTTAAAAAAAAGAGGTCATAGATACAGAGAATGGATTTGCAGTTATAAGAGGTGAGGGGTGAGAGGTGAGAGAAATGGGTGAACTGATTTTTTTTAGTTTAAATAAACTGAATATTTTTAATGATTTACAATATAAAATAAAGAATCTGAATCATAAAACAAGACACTATTTTTAAGTTTTTTAATTTTTTAAAAATCTTTTATTTTATTGGAGTATAATTGCTTTAAAATGGGGTGTCAATTTCTGCTTTACAACAAAGTGAATCAGCTATACATATACATATATCCCCATATCTCCTCCCTCTTGCATCTCCTTCCCATACTCCCTGTCTCACCCCTCTAGGTGGCCACAAAGCACCGAGCTGATCTCCTTGTGCTATGCAGCTGCTTCCCACTAGCTATCTATTTTACATTTGGTAATATATATAAGTGCATGCCAATCTCTCACTTCGTCCCAGCTTACACTTCCCCCTCCCCGTGTCCTCAAGTCCATTCTCTACATCTGAGTCTTTATTCCTGTCCTGCCCATGGGTTCTTCAGAACCATTTTGTTTGTTTGTTTTTAGATTCGATATATGTGTTAGCATACGGTATTTGTTTCTCTCTTTCTGACTTACTTCATTCTGTATGACAGACTCTAGGTCCATCCACTTCACTACAAATAACTCAGTTTTGTTTCTTTTTATGGCTGAGTAATATTCCATTGTATATATGTGCCACATCTTCTTTACCCATTCATCTGTCGATGGACACTTAAGTTGCTTCCATATCCTGGCTATTGTAAATAGAGCTGCAATGAACATTGTGGTATATGACTCTTTTTGAATTATGGTTTCTTCAGGGTATATGACCAATAGTGGGATTGCTGGGTCGTATGGTAGTTCTATTTGTAGTTTTTAGGGAACCTCCATACTGTTCTCCATAGTAGCTGTACCAATTTACATTCCCACCAACAGTGCAAGAGGGTCCCCTTTTCTCCACACCCACTCCAGCATTTATTGTTTGTAGATTTTTGGATGATGGCCATTCTGACTGGGGTGAGGTGATACCTCACTGTAGTTTTGATTTGCATTTCTCTAACGATTAGTGATGTTGAGCATATTTTCATGTGTTTGTTGGCAATCTGTATATATCTTCTTTGGAGAAATGTCTATTTAGGTCTTCTGCCCATTTTTGGATTGGGTTGTTTGATTTTTGATATTGAGCTGCATGAGCTGCTTGTAAATTTTGGAGATTAATCCATTGTCAGTTGCTTCATTGGCAAATATTTTCTCCCATTCTGAGGACTGTCTTTTCGTCTTGTTTATGCTTTCCTTTGCTGTGCAAAAGCTTTTAAGTTTCATTAGGTCCCATTTGTTTATTTTTGTTTTTATTTCCATTTCTCTAGGAGGTGGGTCAAAAAGAATCTTGCCGTGATTTATGTTATAGAGTGTTCTGCCTAGGTTTTCCTCTAAGGGTTTTATAGTGTCTGGCCTTACATTTAGGTCTTTAATCCATTTTCAGTTTATTTTTGTGTACGGTGTTACAGAGGGTTCTAATTTCATTCTTTTACATGTAGATGTTCAGTGTTCCCTGCACCACTTATTGAAGAGGCTGTCTTTTCTCCATTGTATATTCTTGCCTCCTTTATCAAAAATAAGGTGACCATATGTGCGTGGGTTAATCTCTGGGCTTTCTATCCTGTTCCCTTGATCTATATTTCTGTTTTTGTGCCAGTACCATACAGTCTTGTTTACTGTAGCTCTGTAATATAGTCTGATGCCCAGGAGACTGATTCCTCCAACTCCGTTTTTCTTTCTCCAGATTGCTTTGGCTATTCATGGTATTTTGTATTTCTGTACAAATTGTGAAATTTTTTGTTCTAGTTCTGTGAAAAATGCCAGTGGTAGTTTGACAGGGATGGCATTGAATCTGTAGATTGCTTTGGGTAGTAGAGTCATTTTCACAATGTTAATTCTTCCAATCCAAGAACATGGTATATCTCTCCATCTGTTTGTATCATCTTTAATTTCTTTCATCAGGGTCTTATAGTTTTCTGCATCCAGGTATTTCGTCTCCCTAGGTAGGTTTATTCCTAGGTATTTTATTCTTTTTGTTGCAGTGGTAAATGGGAGTGTTTCCTTAATTTCTCTTTCAGATTTCTCACCATTACTGTACAGGAATGCAAGAGATTTCAGTGCATTAATTTTGTATCCAGCTACTTTACCAAATTCATTGATTAGCTCTAGTAGTTTTCTGGTAGCATCTTTAGGATACTCTATGCATAGTATCATGTCATCTGCAAACAGAGACAGCTTTACTTCTTCTTTTCCAATTTGGATTCCTTTTATTTCTTTTTCTTTTCTGATTGCTGTGGCTAAAACTTCCAAAACTTTGTTGAATAATAGTGGTGAGACTGGACAAGCTTGCCTTGTTCCTGATCTTAGAGGAAATGGTTTCAGTTTTTCACCATTGAGAACGATGTTGGCTGTGGGTTTGTCATACATGGCCTTTATTAGGTTGAGGTAAATTCCATCTATGCCTACATTCTGGTGGGTTTTTATCATAAATGGGTGTTGAATCTTGGCAAAAGCTTTTTATGAATCTACTGAGATTATCATATGGTTTTTCTCTTTCAATTTTTTAATATGGTTTATCACCTTGATTGATTTGCATATATTGAAGAATCCTGGCATTCCTGGGATAAACCCCTCTTGATCATGGTGTATGATTCTTTTAATGTGCTGTTGGATTCTGTTTGCCAGTATTTTGTTGAGGATTTTCGCATCTATGTTCATCAGTGATATTGGCCTGTAGTTTTCTTTCTTTGTGACATCTTTGTCTGGTTTTGGTAACAGAGTGATGGTGCCCTCATAGAATGAGTTTCCGAGTGTTCCTCCCATGCTATATTTTGGAAGAGTCTGAGAAGAATAGGTGTTTGTTAACTCTTCTCTAAATGTTTGATAGAATTTTCCTGTGAAGCCATCTTGTCCTGGGCTTTTGGTTGTTGGAAGATTTTTAATGACTGTCTCCATTTCAAGCTTGTGCTTGCTCTGTTTATATTTTCTATTTCCTCCTGGTTCAGCCTTGGAAGGTTGTGCTTTTCTAAGAAGTTGTCCATTTCTTCCTGGTGGTCCATTTTATTGGCATATTGTTGCTTGTAGTAATCTCTCATGATCCTTTGTATTTCTGCAGAGTCAGTTGTTCCTTCTTTTTCATTTCCAATTCTATTGAATTGAGGCTTCTCCTTTTCTTTCTTGATGAGTCTGGTAATGGTTTATCAATTCTGTTTATCTTCTCAAAGAACCAGCTTTTACTTTTATTGATCTTTGCTATTGTTTCCTTCATTTTTTTAAATTTATTTCTGATCTGATCTTTATGGTTTCTTTCCTTCTGCTAAATTTGGGGTTTGTTTGTTCTTCTTTCTCTAATTGCTTTTGGTATGTTAGGCTGTTTATTTGAGATGTTTCTTGTTTCTTGAGGTAGGATTCTATTGCTATAAACTTCCCTCTAAGCACTGCTTATGCTGCATCCCATAGGTTTCGAGTCGTCGTGTTTTCATTGTCATTTCTTTCTAGGTATTTTTTGATTTCCTCTCATTTCCTCAGGGATATCTTGTTATTAAGTAATGTATTGTTTAGCCTCCATATGTTTGTATTTTTCCTAGATTTTTTTGTGTCACTGATATATAGTCTCTTAGCATTGTGGGCGGAAAAAATACTTGATAAGATTTCAATTTTCTTAAATTTACTGAGGCTTGGTTTGTGACCCAAGATATGATGTATCCTGGAGAATGTCCCATGAGCACTTGAGAAGAAAGTGTATTCTGTTGTTTTTGGATGGAATGTCCTATAAATATCAATTAAGTCCATCTTGTGTAATGTATCATTTAAAGCTTGTGTTTCCTTATTTATGTTCATTTTGGATGATCTGTTCATTGGTGAAAGTGGGGTGTTAAAGTCCCCTACTGTGATTGTGTTACTGCCGATTCCCCTTTTATGGCTGTTGGTATTTGCCTTACGTATTGAGATGCTCCTCTGTTGGGTGCATAAATATTTACAATTGTTATATCTTCTTCTTGGATTGATCCCTTGATCATTATGTACTGTCTTTCTTTGTCTCTTGTAATAATCTCTATTTTAAAGTTTATTTTGTCTGATATGAGAACTGCTACTCCAGCTTCGTTTTGATTTCCATTTGCATGGAATATCTTTTTCCATCCCCTCATTTTCAGTCTGTATGTGTCCCTAGGTCTGAAGTGGGTCTCTTGTAGACAAGATATATATGGGTCTTGTTTTGTATCCATTCAGTCAGTCTACGTCTTCTGGTGGGAGAATTTAATCCATTTACATTTAAGGTACTTACCGATATGTATGTTCCTATTACCATTTTCTTGTTTTGGGTTTGTTCTTGTAGGTCTTTTCCTTCTCTTGTGTTTCCTGCCTAGAGAAGTTCCTTCAGCATTTGTTGTATAGCTGGCTTGGTGGTGCTGAATTCTCCTAGGTTTTCCTTGTCTGTAAATGTTTTAATTTCTCCGTCGAATCTGAATGAGATCCTTGCTGGGTAGAGTAATCTTGGTTGTAAGTTTTTCCCTTTCATCACTTTAAATGTATCCTGCCACTCCCTTCTGGCTTGCAGAGTTTCTGCTGAAAGATCAGCTGTTAACCTTTTGGGGATTCCCTTGTATGTTATTTGTCGTTTTCCCCTTGCTGCTTTTAATATGTTTTCTTTGTATTTAATTTTTGATAGTTTGATTAAAATGTGTCTTGGCTTGTTTCTCCTTGGATTTAGCCTGTATGGGACTTTCTGTGCTTCCTCGACTTGATTGACTAGTTCCTTTCCCATATTAGGAAAGTTTTCAACTATAATCTCTTCAAATATTTTCTCAGTCCCTTTCTTTTTCTCTTCTTCTTCTTGACCCCTATATTTCGAGTGTTGGTGCGTTTAATGTTGTCCAGAGGTCTCTGAGACTGTCCTCAATTCTTTTCATTCTTTTTTCTTTTTTCTGCTCTGTGGTAGTTATTTCCACTATTTTATCTTGCAGGTCACTTATCCATTCTTCTGACTCAGTTATTCTCCTATTGATTCCCTCCAGAGAATTTTTAATTTCATTTATTGTGTTGTTCATCATTGTTTATTTGCTCTTTCGTTCTTATAGGTCCTTGTTAAACATTTCTGGTATTTTCTCCATTCTATTTCCTAGATTTTGCATCATCCTTACTGTCATTACTCTGAATTCTTTTTCAGGGAGACTGCCTATTTCCTCTGACCCCTATATTTCGAGTGTTGGTGCGTTTAATGTTGTCCAGAGGTCTCTGAGACTGTCCTCAATTCTTTTCATTCTTTTTTCTTTTTTCTGCTCTGTGGTAGTTATTTCCACTATTTTATCTTGCAGGTCACTTATCCATTCTTCTGACTCAGTTATTCTCCTATTGATTCCCTCCAGAGAATTTTTAATTTCATTTATTGTGTTGTTCATCATTGTTTATTTGCTCTTTCGAGGGGTGCGGTTGTGTTCCTGTCTTGCTAGTTGTTTAGCCTAGGGTGTCCAGCACTGTAGCTTGCTGGTTGTTGAGTGGACCTGGGTCTTAGCATTGAAATGGAGATCTCTGGGAGAGATTTTGCCGTTTGATACTATGTGGAGCCAGGAGGTCTCTGGTGGACCAATGTCCTGAACTTGGATCTCCCACCTCAGAGGCACAGGCCTGACACCCAGCTGGAGCACCAAGTCCCTGTCAGCCACACAGCTCAGAAGAACAGGGAGAAAATAGGAAGAAAGAAAAGAAAAGAAAAGAAAAGAAAGAAAGAAAGACAGAAAGAAAGAAAGAAAGAGAGAGAGAGAAAGAAAGAAAGAAAGAAGGAAGGAAGGAAAGAGAGAAAGAAAGGAAGCAAGAAAATAAAAGAAATCATGTTATTAAAAATTTTTAATTATTAAAAATTAAAAAGTAATTTAAAAGAAGAAAAATTGAAAAGAAAGAACAAAGAGAGCAACCCAACCAAAAAACAAATCCACCAATGATAACAAGCACTATACCAAGAAACAAAAAAAGGGACAGACAGAACCCTAGGACAAATGGTAAAAGGTAATCTATACAGACAGAATCACACAAAGAAGCATACACATGCACACTCACAAAAAGAGAAAAAGGAAAAACATATATATATATTTTTTGGGAAGTCTGAGGTCTTCTGCCAGTGTTCAGTAGGTGTTCTGTAGAAGTTGTTCCACATGTAGATGTATTTCTGATGTATTTGTGGGGAGGAAGGTGATCTCCATTTCTTATTCCTCCGCCATCTTTAAGGTCTCCCCCCAAGACACTATCTTAAAAGATGAGGCAGGTATCATAAACAACTAAGTGGAAATTCTAGAACTGAAAAATATATCCTTTGAAATTAAAAGTTTTATGACTAAATTAAACAACAGATTTGATAGAATCAAAAAGAGAATTAGAAAACTGAAAGATAAATCTAAAGACATAATCCTGAAGGATACCTGGATGGAAAATATGAGAGACTAAGAAACAGAGAGGGTAGAATGAAGATATTTAAATCATGTGTAGTAAGAGTTCCCAGAGGATAGAATGAATGGGAGAAAAGCAATATTCAGAGAACATATGTATATGTCTTAAAGCCAATGCAAAGGGCTTCCCTGGTGGCACAGTGGTTGAGAGTCCGCCTGCCGATGCAGGGGACACAGGTTCGTGCCCCGGTCCGGGAAGATCCCACATGCTGCGGAGCGGCTGGGCCCCTGGAGCCATGGCCGCTGAGCCTGCACGTCCGGAGCCTGTGCTCTGCAACAGGAGAAGCCACAGCAGTGAGAGGCCCACGTACCGAAAACAAAACAAAACAAAACAAAACACCAATGTAAAGAAAAAGCAGTGAAGAATGTGAGATGGTTATTAAGTACTAGTCTCTTGACTCTCTTTTCTAGCATAGTAAATAATACCACTATACATTGAATAATTAGTGTCATTCTTTGCTATATTGTATATTATAGTTTTCTCTGCTGTCCAGAAAAATAAGTGTCTATCAGTCAATGAGAAAAAGACCAAAAACTTAATTGAAAACTGGGCCAAAAATGAACAACAGTTCACAGACAACTTTTTAAATACAGCAAACATAAAGCCGAGATTAATAGGTTTAATAATACATTGCATTGACAAAAATGTGTGTCAAAAACACCCTCATGTATTATTGTTGGTGGTGTAGTCTGTGAAGTCTCATTTCATTTGGTCCAGCAAATCTAGTTTAATTAATTTGTCTTTCAGATATACTTACCCATGTTTTCAAAGATGTATGCACAAATATATTTGTTGCAGTTTGTTGCAGTAGCAAAAGACAGAAAGCAATCTTAATGTCCATTAATAGGGGACTGATTCATTATTGTGCATTCATGCTATGAAATACCATGCAGTCATTAAACAAAGAATAAAGTATCTCTACATTGTTTGATGCAGTGGATTGAAACTCACAGACACTGAAAACAAACTTATGGTTACCAAAGGGGAAAGGAGGGTGGGGGGAGGGATAAATTAGACGGTTGGGATTAACATATATACACTAATATATATAAAATAGATAATCAGCAGGGACCTACTATATAGCACAAACTATTCTCAGTATTTTCTAGTAACCTATAAGGGAAGAGAATCTGAAAAAGGCCATATATATGTGTATATATTTATACAACTATATCTATATATATGTATAACTGAATCACTGTGCTGTACACCTGAAACTAACATGATATTGATATTATAAATCAACTATACATCAATAAAAAAAGAAAACATATTCAAAAATTCTTGTCAATCCAATCAAAAAGCTCAAAGTCTGTGCCACCATCCCTTGAACTTAGTTGGGGCTTTGCACCTGCTTTAATGAATAGAATAGAGCAGAAATGATGGTGCATGACTTCCAAGGCTAGGTTAGAAAAGATCATGCAGCATCTACCAGTTTCTCTTAGGACAATTGTTTTAGGAGCATTTAGTTGCCATGCATGTAATCTGCTATCATGAAGCCACCATAATGGGGGTGGGTGGGGGGAGAAGCTGGAAGAAAAGCGTAGGAGAGAAAGAGAGAGAGAGACAAAAAAAACCAGAGAGAAACAGAGAAAGGCAGATAGACAAAGATGGAGGGAGATATGTCTGAGGAGGAACTGGTCCTTGTCCCCAGATGCCGGACATATTAAGTGATGAAGCCTGTAAGCTATAAAACTATTCCACCCCAAATTACCATCTGATTGCAACCACATGAGGGATCCTGAGTGAGAATTCCTACCTGAGTCCAGTCCACCCCAGATTCATGATCAAAATAAATGATTTTTATTGTTTTGTCACTCTTTTGAGGTTTTGTCTTGTGCCCGAATAGATAACTGGAATAGCTGAAATAGAACATTCTCTAAAATATAATTTTATGTGAAAAAGTAAGGTGCAGAACAGTGTGTACAGTGAAATAATTTTTACCTTTTTCAAAGGCATGTTTTAATGTATTTATAACATGGAAGGATGAATAAAGATGGATAATAATAGTTGCTCCTTCAGAGGAAAACTGGAGGACTGGAGATAGTCGATAAGAGGGAAACTTTTCACTGTATACCACTTACTACCATTTAAAAATGTTTTACCATATGTATGTGATATTTTAAAATTTTACCTTGTATCATTTATGAAGCAGAAATAGGATTTGTTTAGGAGTAGAACTCACTTTTTAAAAATTTATTTATTGTTATTTATTTGTTTATTTTGGCTGTGCTGGGTCTTAGTTGTGGCATGTGGGATCTTCGTTGTGGCATGAGGGATCTTTTAGTTGTGGCATGAGGACTTCTTAGTTGTGGCATGCTTGTGGGATCTAGTTCCCCGATCAGGGATCGAACCTGGGCTCCCTGCATTGGGAGCACAGAGTCTTACCTACTGGACCACCATGGAAGTCCCAGAACTCACTTTTATGAAGCAAACTTTCCATTATTTCCTTCTGGTTAGTAATGACAGTCACAGGGATTCTTTCTATGGCTCCTAAAAAGACACTATTTATACTAACACCTAGTTAGAAATAGATAGGCTGATCTTTCTCTTAAGTAACCACCTTATATAGATATAATTCACATATTTAGATTCAACATAACGGGCTTCCCTGGTGGCGCAGTTGTTGCGCGTCCGCCTGCCAATGCAGGGGAACCGGGTTCGCGCCCCGGTCTGGGAGGATCCCACATGCTGCAGAGCGGCTGGGCCCGTGAGCCATGGCCGCTGAGCCTGAGATACAACATAACTATTTAAATTGCACAATTAAATGATTTTTACCATATTAACTGAGTTGTACAACTGCCACCACAATCAATTTTAGAATATTTTCATCATCCTCCCCAAAATCCTTGTATCCATTAGCAGTTACTCCTGATTCTCCTCTCCTCCAGCCCCTGGCAATCACTAGTATATATTTTGTCTCCATACATTTACCCATTCAGAGCATTGCATATAAATGGAATCATAGAGTATATGGTCTTTTATGACTGGTTTCTTTCACTTAGCATAATGATTTCAAGATTCACTCATGTTGCAGCATGTATCAGTACTTCTATCCTTCTTATAGCTGAATAATATTCCTTTGTTTGGATGTACCACATGTATTCACTCATTCATTGATGGACACTTGGATAGTTGCAACTTTTTGGCTACAGTAGATCATGTTTCTATGAAACTTTATGTATAAGTTTTTGTGTGGACATATATTTTCATTTTTATTGGGTATATACGTAGGAGTGAAAATTCTGCGTCATATGGTAACTCTATGTTTAACTTTTTGAGGAACTGTCTGACTATTTTAAACAGTGGCAACACCATTTTGCATTCCCGCCAGCAGTTTATGAAGCTTCCAATTTCTCCACATCCTTGCCAATAAACTGATTCTTAGAAGAAGTGACAAGGGCATAGACACAGAAGAAAGATATGAGGAAGAGATGTGGTGAGGGGATCAGGAGGGAGACAAGGAAACAGACAAAGCAGGGAGAAAGGCTGGTGGCCTCAAAGAATCCAAGACTTCAAGAAGATATTAAGCTTGTCTGGATTTAAAATCCCTGATCTTCCAATTGTATTATATTTCTATGTGAGACACAAAAGGTGGAAATGAGAAAAAAGTGAGGTTAGAGAAAGAAGATAGGAAAACACTTAATGAGATCATTCTTTCTCTATGGAGACAGAAATAACAAAGTCCCAGTTTAGGCGCTGGACATGCAAAGTCATATCTGATCCTTGAAGAAAGGATAGTCCGTTCTTTATCCTGGATTGAAGCTATGCTCTTGCATCTGCCACCACCTTGCCACTATCACCTCTAATCAGGTACAAAGGAGCAGCAACATCTCATCCAGGGTCTTGCTTCTCCATATTTGGGATTCCCCATCACTTGGGCTCCATGGTTTAGAAGACGACTTAATTGTATTGGAGCCTGAGACCAGAACATGACAGGCTTAATGGGTGTTGTTAGATATTACAAATGGTGTCTTTGACTTGTGAGTAAGGAAATGAAAGTTACACCCTTCACATATGAAGAATTTTAATTCCACTACCCACTATATCTTTTTAATGGAATGCAGTTGCAAACCTTCCCAAATTGCTTCTTGTTTTTTCAACTGTGTAAATGAAGATCTACTGCCTGACGTTCTCCTTAGGTGTAAGTTTTACTACTAATGGCAAATTTTTCTTGAATACTTTTTATGTACATTATCTTATTGAGTTCCCACAATAATCTAGACAGGAAGAAACTGTGATTACCCTTAGGTTTTACATGAGAAAACTGAGGTTATGTTGTTTTTGACTTGATCAGAGGTTCAAGTTAAAGATGAGTGAATATTGTTGGATAAACACAAGAACTCCTAGCTCTCAAGAAAATGCCTACTGGAGGTGGGTGGAGGGGAGGGTGGGTGGAGGGTTTTCAATGCTGGCAATTATCAAGTAGAAAGGGAGACAGCCATCTATCCAGATGGTTTAGACTAATGATTCCCAATATGTTCCATGTTATGACACACTAATTTTGTCTAATTTTACTAATTCCCCAAAGCAATATGTGGGTTCTTAAAAGTAATTAAAGTAGAATTAAATATTATGTTAATTAAACATGCCTTTAAATGAATTTAAATGATGTAAATTGGTTTTACCCCTTGGGATAACTGCAAATTGCCTATACTGATTTTGTGACAACTCTGAGTAGGAACCAAAACTAGAGGACCAAACCAGAATATCTCTCAGATCCCTGAATTTGTATCTTAGGAGGTTTATCTCAGATGCCTTTTGGGAACTATGGAAGGAAGTTTCAGTGTTAAGGCAAAGTTCATTCTCCTAGAGCTAACTGATCCTCCTCAGATTTACTTTTATTTTAACTCTTCTCTTGGGCTACTCATCCTCCTCTATGCTATCACTATAGTACCCAAACTGGCTGGTCATCTTCACTGGGGTAAGTCCCCTTTTATCTCTCTGTCCTGCTTAGATTTCTTTACTCACTGTGCCCATGGCCAGCATCCTGTCCAACTTGTTTTCCAAGCACCAAGGGCCGTCACCTCCAATGTCCTTATCAGCTCTTATGTTCTACACTCTATTCTGCAACTTCCACTACTGACCACTTCTTTTGTGATACTCCTCCTTTGATTAAACTGCTATGCTTTTCTCCTTATCCTCTGTGACGGTGAAGCCTTTAATTTCCTCTGCACTGCATTCACAAACACCCAGCTTCCTTACCATCCTAAGAAGGCTCTCAGCTCCAGGGCAAGTAAGAGCCCTTCTTGTACTGGCCTCCCATCTGACTGCTCTCAGCCTAGGTTATAGAACCAGGGCATTCACCTGCTTTTCCCCTGACATCCTTGGGATGAACATTCAGTGGCTGGCACAGGCTGGTTTCAGTGTTCTACACTGAAATAATATGCATGTTCAACTCCACAATCTAAGGGAAAATGTCTAGTAAAATCTTTTAGAATATCAGCTTTTTCTCTTTTCCACCCGTTCAAATGAAAGTATCATTTAAAGCCTTTGTGTTCACATGAGCTTTTATCATAGAAGATAATTCTTCCTAGTAACTTCATTTAGCCAAGGCTCATATGAATTTAACAAAATGTAGTCACATTCAAATTGTGTATTTCATCTCTTGCTTTGAGCACATTGATAGAAGCTAGATGTTCTTCTTATCAGTCTTTTCAAAGTTCTTTGTTAACAATTAGTCGCGAGAGTTCATCCATACAGTGGGTATTATGCAGCCATTAAACTCAAGAGGAAGAATGCTTATCGACGTGCATATTTATCTAACATATTTTTAAGTGAAAAGGACATGGCACAAAATAGTATTACATTATTATTCCACTAGAAATAGATTTATAGACATACACACACACGTATGCATGTATTAAAAAGTGTAACACTAAAAGGACATATAACAAAGTACTGATGGTTGTCTCCAGGTGCTGATTTATATTCCTCTTATTTCTCCGTATTTTCCAATTTCTCAATAATGAACATGCCACTCTTTTATAATCAGGAAAAAAGTAATTTTAGATAATTCAATTAGTTATCAAGGTCAATCAGCATGTGTGGAAAAGGTGGCAGTTCTTATTGAAGAGAAATTAACACGTTTATTGTTGTTTCGAATTGAGGCTACATTCCTTTAGGTAGGAACACATCTCTAAATTAAAAATGTAAGTTAGTGGGAACTTATTGAGCGCTAAATAGTCATTTCACATATGCCTTTTCAAGAAAAACATAAAGTAAAACCAATTTATATTTGACTTTTTCTTTAAGTACTTAAAGATACTTACGTATCTCTCACCTCTCTCCCCATTCTCTTCTTTATGCTTCTATACTGCCTAGAATCAGTTTGTATACACCATGAGTACTTAGAAAATATTTGTTGATGGACTTGCTTATTTCTGTTTTCCATTAATCCCAGCCGAGTCATGTTCTCAGAATTCTACAAAATGGATTCTGCCTCTTCAGAAGCCTGATATCTGTTCCTACTGCCTCTGTTTAGTGCTCTGGGTCCCAGAACTCCACTTGTGCAGTGTGAGACAGACCTCAGCTGGTTCCAGGCTCCAGGACTTCTCCCCTTGCAGGGATTGTGGGTTTGCTCCAGGCAGTCCCCCTGACCCATGGAGGCTTGACCAAGAGGCCACTCAATATCCGGGAGGTCAGACAGGGACATTCTTCCCTGAATGGGACACCCCTGACCAGATCCTCCAGGAAACCCAAGTGGCTGACAGAAGAAGTGTCAGCTCCGGGCCAAAGGAGTCCCTGAGATGTCCTTGGCTTGGACAATAGCTAGGAACCACACAGCCAGCCGGACTCCGCAGCTCAGCCTTTGGGGGCTGTAGGATCCTGTCACTGGGACCCCCAGCACCACCCTTCCCCCAATATCGGAGCATTTGCTCAAGCCCCCGATTCAGCCTGAGGACTGGCTCTGGCTGAGTTCAGTGTGGCTGAGAACTGTCTCAGCAGGGTCCTTCGGTCAGAGAGACCAAGACCAAATCCTTCTCTGAGCACCTCCGCCTGGAGCGTGCTAGGGAGGGAGGCCCAGGCCGGAATAGCTGGAGAAGCCCACCCCCCAAGTGTAGCTGACTGCCGCCCACCCTGTGTACATGCGGGGCCGGGATGGAGGGCTTGGAGACGTGCTGAGAGCTCCCTGGAAAGCAAGGCTTAGCTTCTCCTGCAACTTTGAGCGGCAGATGCAGAGAGGGGTCAGTGATGATTCTGTTATAGCATCTGAGGGGACAGAGTTGCTGCCTTAACTTATAGAGACCTCCCTCCACTCACCATGCGTCATCCCCTCACTGGGAGGGGCCTTGCTCCCTCTGGAAGGGCTGGCCTAGGCCCCACTGGTTTCACACCTACTTCTGACTCCATGACTGTCCATGTCCCTAAGGGCTGGAGCGGCAGCAGCAAGACTGAGACGTGAACGCCAGAGATTGCTTTGGATAGCCTTTTCCATTAGCCCTATAATTAAGAACCACTATTTATAAGACAATAAGGATATCCTCTTCTTGAAAGCTTGCTGGAGAAGTAGCAGAACTAGATGTGAGGTCCCTGAGGTTGCGTTTGGTAGTTTTGAGATCCAGTATGGTACAGCCTAACACTAACTCAAATGGGTCCTGAGTCTGTAAAAGAAGAAACTCTAAACTGTCCCGCTGACAGCTGGCTGGGCTCACTCAGTTTGTATGAATCGAGTGGACTTCCCCTTAAGCCTGAGAAGTCACTGGAGACTAAGTCTGGTTATATGCTGTGTAAGCTGGGTAAATACCATTTGGAACACAGGCCTACAGCAGATCCAGAGTAAACAAAACCTGATGCCTGTATTGAATACCTGAAAGTTGTAGAACCCTACAATAAGGATAAGGATATTCTTATTATCCTTATTTTACAGATAAGAAAACTGAGATAGAAAAGTTAAGTAACTTGTCTAAGGTCAAAGAATTAGAAAGTGAGGGAGGTGGGCCTCAAAGTCTGGCAGTCTGAATCAGAGCTTGTGCTCTTAACCACTACATTATACTGCCTGACAAAGATAAAAGAAATCCTCCTCTCTAAGCAGAACTGGCTTCATGGACATGTGATCAGTGCAGTGGTACAGCACCCTGAGCTTAGAAGAGCCTTGTACTTGGGATTTAACGCCACTGTCTTAATTTTAATAATTTGAATTTGTGCTTTGTAAGTGAAAACCAAAATGTGATAGAATAATTGAGTAGGCACTTGAAGCTTGGAGTCTCAGCTAGCACACAGTCCCATCTTTCACTGCTTCTTCACCTCCCTGGGACAGATTATTGACTGCCCACTTCCCTGTCCATTAATACTCAGGGCCCCACCCAGCCTCTTCTTCTCTGTCTCACCCAGTGACCGCTGCAACCCTCCACTCTCAGGGATCTGGGCACGGGTCCAGGGAGGATTGGGGTCAGGTACACATGCCCTGCAACATCTCAGGGTTGGACGTGATGACAGCCAGCCATCCTGGCCCCAGGGTGGTAATGCCATTGCACATTTGGCAGATCACCCAGCAGGGCTCATTGACCACCCTGATCCAGGTACCTAGTGCATCCTGGTGTAGAGGTTGCAGTACCCTTGATGGTCACCTGTCCACCGTGGGTTGGGGCAGCTGACCCATGGGAAGAGGATATGCCTGGTTCTACCTACTCATTCCTGACCAGGGTACAATGCCTCTGTCCAGCAGGTAGGAGGAGGACCCAGCAGCCAGTGGGCCCCGCACATGTGCATCAGATCACAGGGTGGGGTCACAGGGCACTTGTGAGGCTATACACTTGCCCCACAAGTATCCCTGTGCCTGGGAGGGTATGACATTAAATGGAAAATTTTAAGCACCATGAGAGGTTGAGAGAGACACTCCAGTAGAAAGGAAAAAAACTTTTTATCTGAATACCTTTAACAGCACTTTTTCTTGCTTTTTGAACAGGGACTTCATATTAACATTTTGCACTGGGGCTACAAATTATATAGCCAGTTCTGACTGTAAGGACTGTCTATTACTAAAGTATTTTGTTATCCCCTGAGATCTACCATCCCCTGTGTAGAAATGATGAAGCTGATGAGGTTTTAACTGTCTCTAGTCTTGCTGGGGCTGTTTAGAGGATAGGGGACACTTCTACTTGCCAAGGAAGAAGCCCATTTCGTCCCAAACTCCCAGCTGTGTTAAGTATCTCACATCATGAGAGGGGCTTAGGAGGATGTGGTAGTAGACAATATTCTGTGGTATGAATCAGGAGACCTGAATTCCAAATCTGCCTCTCCCTCTGACTAGCTGAGAATGCTGCTCTCCCTTGGGGACACTGTGTGTCTTCATATGTGAAAAGAGCAGTTTCAATTAACCTAGCGTTTTCAGACTGTCATTGAGTTTCTAGAGCAGTGCCTCAGAGAGGGAGAGGTGAGTGCTAGGCAATGGGGCTATAGGCACCCCACACTTTTCCAGCCAAATCTGTTCCACTTTTGTTTTATATTTTTTTGTTCTGCATTGGAATTCACTTAAAGAAATAATTCCAATGCTTAAAAAATTAAAACCCATAATTCTCAATGATCTCTATGCACCCTTATACCTCTGAGTTCTGATTGTGAGAGTCTTTAACCTTGAATCCTACAAAAAGGATGATCTTTATTCCAGGAAGAAATCTATCACATGCATGGGCTGGTTACCATAGAAGAAGAGAAATCCAGGGAGGACAAGGGGTTAAAGGGCAAATGCCTGAGTGGTATAGAACTAAAAGATAAGGGCAATGAAGAAGAGGTTCGGGTTCCCTACTGTGGGTTGAGTATTAACAGGAAACATCCGTAAAACCAGGCGATTCAGCTAGATGATCATGTCTCAAGAGGTAAGATTTTCTACCTCTCCTCCATTACATGATATAATGTAGCAAGGTCTTGTGGATAAAATGAACTGAATAAGGAGAAGGGTTAGTTGGGAGTGGACTTCAACTCTGCTAATGTTTTTTGAGCCTTTACCGGGTACCAAACTTTAGGCTAGACTTAGGGTGGAAGATAAAAAACAATTAACCAAATATGGCTCCATCTTTCCAAAAGTGTTTCAACATAGGTGAGCAAAACAGAAATTCTGAAAAATGCACAGAGTATTTTATAAGGCCAAGCATCATAATGGTAAAGTAGAGGTGCAAAGTACAATGGGAAAACAGTGTATGAATACTCACTTCCATCTGAAATGTCAAGAAAAGTTATCTGGAAATGAAGATTGGATTTAAGTTTGGACTTTAAAAATGAATAGGACTTGGACGAGCAGGACCTGAAGATCTTCACATGCCAAATTTAGAAGTTTGGAATATGTGTTATAGGCAAAGAGAAACATGGAAAAGTTGTAAGCAGTGTGGAGGTTAGGAGGAGGCTGATCTGGTTGGATTTACATTTAAACCACTGGGCTTGTTATGTGAAAAGTAAATTTAATAGGATCCAGGGTGGATTCATAAAGAGGAGATAAAAGACTATTTTGCTAATCCAGGCAAGAAAGGAGTGTGCCATGATCCAGCACAGTGCCAGTGGCAGTGAAAAAGAAACTAATACAAGAGGCATTTGGGAGGGAGAATTGACAGGATTTGGTAATTGATTAAATATAGGGAGCTAAAGGGCAGGGAAGTAACAAGGACTCACTCAGGTTTTGGGCTTAAGAAACTGGGTGATGCCATTCACTCAGGGTACAAGGAAAGAGGAGAGCAGGTTTAGAAGAGTTCAGTTTCTGAACGTTAAGTTTGAAATGCCTAAGGAACTTTCAAGTGGAGGTTCTACTTGGTAACTAGATATAATGATCTGGAGCTCTAAGGGAATTGGTTTTCACACAGCTACCAAATAAACCACATTCCCTCACAACTGGGTTTTAGGAGTCCTTGGCAGATGGCTACTAAGGATAGACAGTTTCTGGGAATAGAGGCAGAGGCAAAACCATTCTTGAGGCCCCAAAATTGCATCTAACCTAGATGTAGCTAAATACTACTTTCTGTTTTTCCTTGCAGCTTGAGCCACTCAATTTTCCCCAACTAGTTGTTTGATATTGGTCACTTTCTCTTCTCTTGGCCTTGATTTCCTCATCTATAAAAGTAAGATATTAAGGTTTTATAGTCTTCAGATATAGGATTGTTTGTTTTTATGGATAGCCTGTTGTTCAACATATTTAGATAAGATAGCAATATCCATGCATTTCGTGCATCTTTACAAATTCTGAGGGCTAGCCATGGACTAATAAATTAACTGGGGTTCTACTTACACTTGTGTTTCCTATTGGAAGTATATTCAGAAATACTAATGGACTTGGCTCAGATCCATTCAAATTTTGCAAAAAAAAAAAAAACAAAAACCCATCGCTGTAATTCAGGCCTGGAATTTTCATTAATAAATGATCCACTGTTCCTTGCAAAGGATCTTCAAATCCTAGTCTAGCTAGTGAAACCAATCTCTTGTTTGGCTGAGTACTGCTCTCTTTAAGATTTATCCCTGTAAATCTCAATAACTGCACATGTGAATTCATATATAGACTTACATTTTACAGCTTCACTGTGGCAGATATCGCAGAGCATTTGGAAAACACACATCTAGGAATATTCTGAGTCCTTATGAAAGATATGGATTTAACTTAATTCAGCCTAAGGGATATCAAGGAAATCCTCTATATAAGTACATGAGTGGTAAAGCAAAGGAATCAATGTTCTCTTCTATAACTTACAGTCAAATTACATTGTTTTCTAACCTTGTTATCTTGGAATTAACTCATGACTAGTGTTATACTCGTTCACAACTCAGATTGACAAATTCATACCCACATACATTATTTCCTCCTCTTAAAGTATTTCTTATCAGCTGTTTCAGAAAATACACATCATTTTGTCCATATAATTTCTTCCTATCATATTGCTGTTTATCTAAGCATCTACACCTAAACACTTAGCCAGAGCAATTCAATTATTCTTAAAAGGCTTTATTCGCAGGTAAGGAAAGCACTGTGACTAGAACTGTGAGCAAGTCTTCATAGAACATATTACATTTTAGAGACAAAGAATGGGAGATTAGGGACTTTTCTTCAATATTTTCTGTAAAGCAACTTTCACTTCCTGGTTGCTCAAACTATAGATGAGAGGATTTAACACTGGGATCACCATTGCATAAAACACTGAGACCATCTGATTTCCTGCCTGGGATCCACGTTGAGAGGGCTGTAAGTAGGTGTACATAGTTGTTCCATAGTATAGGCCAACAGCAGTCAAGTGGGAAGCACAGGTAGAGAAAGCTTTTTGCCTGCCAGAAGCTGAGGGAATTCTCAGGATAGTCATGAGGACAGACAGGTAGGAGACAAGGATTACCATAGTGGAGGTGATCAGGGTGAATCCTCCGCAGCCAACAATCAAGATGTGGGTGACCCAGGGGTCTGAGCAAGCCAGTGCCGACAGTAGAGGGATGTCACAGAAGTGAGGAAGGACATGTGGTTGACAGAACAATCATTGTGTAATGGAAGTTGTCACAGAAACCATGTTAACTAATCCACCAATGTAGCATCCTGCTACCAATTCGAGACGACGGACTCTAGACATGGTGATGTGGTAGAGCAGTGGGTGACAAATGTTGCATTCAGCGGAGGCAAAGATTATGAACAAGCCCATTTGAGTCAGACATCCAAGGAAAGAAACAGCCTGCAACTTAGATAACAAATTTGCTAAAGTCTCTGGGATCGTGACAGAAGAAATACAGACATCAAGAAAGGACAGATTAGAGAGGAAAAAATACATGGGGGTGTGGAGGGAGGGACTGACTCTGATCAGGACTACCAGGCCTAGATTCCCCAACACAGTGACAATATAAACAATAAGGAAGACTCCAAATAGCAGGACCCCAAGCTGAGGGTTATCTGTCATGCCCAGAAGGATGAGGTCAATCACTGTAGATGAATTCTCCATCAACACAAGCTGGGTATTATCCTTGATGAGGTAAGAGTGCTTTTGACATGCTTTAAGTGAGGAAATAATAGAAAACTGGATGATATGGGTAAAACAGTCCCACTCAAAACACATGAATCCACAGCACTCTCCAACCCTTCCCCGCGTCTACAATGTCACTTTAAACACCTTCCCAAATAGTGTCACTATTTTCCAAGCATAACATTGGGAAAGTAACGATAGCAGAAAAAAGGCGAAGGAAAAAGAGGTAAAGAAAATTCAGAAAGCAAAAGGAACACAGAAGTAAGAAAGTAAAGGCCTAGGATGCAAAAGACACTTAATATTTGTTGAAGGAATAAATGAAGTAGAAAGAAAAACAGATGTCATCAAGAGACGTTCTTTACTAATACATATATCACAACTCTGTAAATCAATTATACCCCAATAAAAATGTTTTAAAAAATAAAAGAGACTATTAAATTTAAAAAAAGAGAGAGAGAGAGATGTACTTTACTGATACAGGACTACAAACTCTTAGAAAACGTGGGGGTATGGAATTCCATCTCACCCTCCCTCACTTTTCCAAATCAATCTCAAGGAATTATGGCAGATGAAGTAACAATACCATAAATATGTCAACTGATTTCATCTTGACAGACAGCCCCCTCCTCCCTTCAGTATTAGTGACATTGTTTCTGAAAAAGTAGAAGTCACAAATACTCACTATTTTGCTTGGTAAGTAAAGGGTTTTCCAGGACCTTGATCACCTCTTCACTGATAGATTGTTGCAGAACCAGAATGCCCCGAAATGGCCATCAGAAACTGAACTCAAGGTTATCAGGTATCATTTGGATCCTGTGAAAGAGCAACCGAAAGATTCATGAAGTTGTTGTCTGATCATCACCCGACTGATTCCTTTAACCATGCTTGGGGCAAAGGTTATGCAGCTGCACAAAACTAACTGCAAATTCCACAAGGACTTGTTGGTCAGATCCGTCTGAGCAAAGGGCCAGGTCACAAAATATTTGGAGTCAGGTGGCACTGAGGCTAAGTGCATGGACTCTGTCCCCCTCTCTTGTGGTCACAGGATATTTCTAATGCTGACTTGCTCCCTCACACAAATGCCTGGGTCTTACCCTGGATGAAGCACCAAACAAGAGAAGGGATAAATCCATGCAGATCCATCTCCATTTATACAATTTAAACTAAATCAGAGCCCTTGTGTTTCACTGGATGGCCATCAGCGAGGGGTGTTTAGAAGGGATTCCTGTATTTGGTGAGAGTGTGGACAAGGAAACCTCAGAGGGCTCTCCCAACTTTGATTTTTTTAAAAAAGCCTATCTGTTTCAATTCACCAGAAAACATAGGTTCTTTACTTGGTGTAGTAGTTAAGGTGTCTGATTCTGGAGCTATACGGACCTATTTGAATCCTGGTTTTGGAGATCACTCGTTCTGTGACTTAGGACTTAACCTACCTCAGTGCGCTAATCTGTAAAAGAAGGGCACTAATAAGACCTATGTTATGGGGCAATAGCGAAGGTTAAACTAAATTTTTTTTTTTTTTAGCTTTTATGCGGGCTTCTCATTGCTGTGGCCTCTCCCGTTGAAGAGCACAGGTTCCGGACGTGCAGGCCCAGCGGCCATGGCTCACGGGCCCA